>NW_026881524.1:0-34955 GCF_032173495.1 Musca vetustissima | reverse complement strand
TGTTTGTTGTCTTTGTTGTATTTGTAATCATAATACCCCCCTTCATCATATTAACAAATTCACCGTTATATATGTCATTAAAGTGTGTGTATGTGCGGGGGCTTACAATGCGCTTACGCAGTTAAACACACGTTAAAAGTCAAGAACATAGTCTAAGCCTTTTTTCATGCGAATCCGCCATATGTGTATGGAAATACACAAAAATATATGCAGATACGAATATATATGCATGTAAACATGTATGTAGCATTGTATCACCTACATAAATAGAGCCGTCATGTTCACATGAGTATTACAAGTACGTACACAATCGCAGCATATCTTTACTCGCATACCGAGCGAATGAACGACCTAACAACCTACATACTTACATAGATACACATACGCACGCATATTTAGTGATGTGATTTCATACGGCATAAGTGTATAGGTAAACATAGTCAATGACACATTAATATACAAACGCACAGGGTACATTAACACACGTACACACACGCATAACACACGTACACACACGCATACATAGGCATACATGTAATGTATCTAATCTTTTACGTGGCACAAGTTCACATGCTATTCGTAAGCCCTCACCCCCTCCCAAACCTCCGCCAATCTCTTTGTGAGCGAATTGTAATTGGGAGTGGAGATAAGTTAAATGTGTTTACTGAACCAACACAAGTACATGGAAATATACGTGTAGGCACAAACACACATATACACAGGCACATGCATGGTAATATTTACACACACACACACATCTAAGTGTGCGTGCCTTTTGTTAGAGTACACGATATGTATGCAAGACCATGACCCCTATAGCACACTACCCACTACCACGAATCAAACATCACTGTTCACCCTAGGTAAATGTGTATGTACGTTTGTGCAGTCATCTCATAATGCCAACTCGTATCGCTGAACTTTAATGCGTTTGTGTACGGATATTTGATGTCCTGTCGTAGTTAGACATTGACAGTCATCTCCACCAACAGCCATCAACCACCGCCACCACCATCACTACCTTTTCAACTAAATCACCATTTTAGTTGGAACGTGTTTATTTTCGTATCTTTAGGCTTTATTATGCACACCCTTCATTTACTCACACACCGACGCACATATGCGGAGAATAGCATCGCCACACTTAGTACAAGTTCTATGCATTAAAATTGTATTAGACAATCGACGACATACGTGAGATAATATTATGGCATATTAAATACTCGATGTCGAGAGCGAGGGCCATTTTGAAACCGGCAATCTCCTTCACTTTTACTAAATGAACCGATTAGAGGTTATGGGTGGTGGGCTCAAAGCTCACAGGGTAATTGAAGACATCCGTTAGCCGGGGTGCTATAATATGTTGTGGTGGAATTAATTTCTGGAGAAGTGTAATGTCATTTTTAAATGCGGGAATGGAATATACGACAGAATAGAGGACTTCAATTACATTATAATGGTTACATGGAGGGACAACCTGGGGGAGGAGGGATTTACACGAGAAGCAAGAATTAAATGATGAAATGGAAAATGATGTTACAGACTAGAACGATAGAAAAGGGATAGGATTTTCATTGAAGGTAGTCGACCTGAATGATATATTTGTCTGTTTAAACTAGGGACCTAAGGGTCAGATAGCCTTTCTAAATTAACTGAAGGGGATTTTTAAAGTCGAGCTGAAAATGGGATGCTTTAGAGGCACACAGGGAGGTAGGAGAGTCTTCATATGGAAGTGGCCCTTGGTGTTATTTATTGACGAGCTGAGGAATCGATCAGATCTGGTTGTCTGTTTAGACTAGGGAGCTATATTCCTGTGTATGTGGCCTGAAGGCGATTTTTATTCACCAGCTGAAAATGGGGGCCTTCAGAGGCAAACAGAGAGGTCGGATATTCTTCATATTATAGACCAGCTGAAGGGAGGTTTAAGATATCCATACGGACTCCCCGTATAGATATCTTAAGAAGAGATGAAGTTTGTATCTGCAAATGATCTGAAGGGGTCTCTATTTATGAACTGGAAGATTTTTAATAGATGAGCTGAAGGGAGGTTTAAGATATCCATACGGACTCCTCCCCGTATAGATATCTTAAAAAAAGATGAAGTTTGTATCTGCAAATGATCTGATATATATAAAAATCACTCCAACTATTAGGAGAGTTGGAGTGATTTTTATAGACAAGCTGAAAATGAGAGCCATAAGAGATAATCAGAAAGGTCGAGGAGACTTCATATGGAGGTATTCCTTATACAAATATATTGATCAGCTAAAGGCAGCTTTAAGATACCCTGACGATAGTCATTAAAGAGGTGCAATGAATAGACAAAATTAAGGGATTCTTCAGAGATGGAGAGGAGAACATTCTCCACAAGAAATTAAGGTTGTATCTGCAAATGACCTGAAGGGTGTCTCTATTTATGAACTGAAAGATTTTTAAAGGCGAACTCTTGTAAATGACCAGGTCTTTGTATAGAGGTAATCCATATAGTTATTTATCGACGAGCTGAAGGGAGCTTTAAGATACTCGGAGACAAATTTCAATAATATGGAGTGAGTGGACCCTTAAAAGAATAATCTGCAGAAGAGTTGAAGGTTATATCTGCAAATGATTGGAAGAGGTCTCTATTTATAAACTGGCATGGTAGTCCAGTAAATCTTTTTCTATGGGTGAACTGGAGGCGCCAAGGCAGGTTTCTCTAAGGAGCGGCAGGAGGCTACAAAGATGTCACAAATAATCTTAATGTACGAGCTGAGAGTAGTCTTTATAGAAGAGCGGAAATGTGTCTTTAAATATCGGAATCACAGGGAGACTCTTTAGACGAACATAAGACCAGAGAACCTTTATAGGAAGATGATTTGAGAGGAGAACATTCTCCACAAGAAATTAAGGTTTTATCTGCAAATGACCTGAAGGGTGTCTCTATTTATGAACTGAAAGATTTTTAAAAGACGAACTCTTGTAAATGACCAGGTCTTCGTATAGAGTAGGCCTGTGAGTTAGTTTCTATAGCCGAGTCTAGCCTGGTTGCCCAGTATATATATTTCGAACTGGAGCTCCCGGGCCTGGTTTAAGTTGTGCGTATGATTATTATTAATTAAATATATTATATAAATATTACTTATACGTCCGATTTATTAATTATTATTTTTATACCCTTCACCACACTGTGGTACAGATTGACCCATGGTTCCTTTTGAAAATATGCAAAAAAATCACTTTCTGAGTCGATTTATGCATGTCCGTCCGTTCGTCCGTCTGTTGATGTAAAATTGTAAAAAAAGTACAAGTAGAATTTATCATTCGATTTGGATGAAATTTGGCACAGCTCACTTATTTGTCCCAAGGACGAACCCTATATTTTCGCCCGATTTAATGTAAACGGTCCCTATATATCATTCGATTTACACGAAATTTGGCACAGCGTAATGAATTAAGTCTAGAATGATGTGTGTCAAGTTTCCTGAAAATCGGTTCAGATTTGGATATATCTCCCATATATATTTTCGTCCGATTTTATGTAACTGGTGCACCAAAGTCCCTATATATATTTCTATTTGCACGAAATTTGGCACAGCCTAATGAATTAAGTCTAGTATGATGTGTGTCAAGTTTCCGGAAAATCGGTTCAGATTTGGATATATCTCCCATATATATTTTCGTCCGATTTAAGTGGTGTACCAAAATCCCTATATATCTTTTGATTTACGCGGAATTTGGCACAGTGTAATGAATTAAGTCTAGAATGATGTGTGTCAAATTTCCTGAAAATCGGTCCAGATTTGCATATAGCTCCCATATATATTTTCGTCCGATTTAAGGTAAATGGTGTACCAAAGTCCCTATATATATTTCGATTTGCACGAAATTTGGCACAGCCTAATGAATTAGGTGTAGAATGATGTGTGTCAAGTTTCCTGAAAATCGGTTCAGATTTAGATATAGCTTCTATATCTGACCAAATGAAAAATTTAGTATCGGTTGCAGAATGACATGTTTATGGATCCAATTTCATTTTACTGGTCCTTTAAAAATGCGACGTCTGTTAGGATTACATCTGTTGGATGTACCCAAAGTGGTTAAGGGTATCATATAGTCGGCCCCGTCCGACTTTACTACTTTCCTTACTGTTTTTGCTTTTGTGACGTTTTGTTTTCTACAATTTTCCAGTGTTGTTAGTCCCCTCCTCTATTTTGTTTTTATTACACCTATCTAGATCTTTATTTGTTTTTACCATAATCCATACTCAAAGTATACCCCATGAGCCTGCTTGACCCTCTCTATATGTACACACTTAGGCTACTTGGTACAACTACAACTACTTTTAGATTGCATTGTGTTGTCTTTACTGCTCAAGCAGATAACACAAAAAACACAATCTACATAACCGGCAGGTTAGAGGGTCCGACTTTCATTAGTTGAAGAACACATTGTTATTATTAACTTTAATATGTAGATTTATGTGCATTTAGATGGCCGCACATAAGGTAAAAATGTTGGGTTTCATGTTGAGAGAGAGAGAGAGAGAAAAAAAAATCGACAAAAAGGAAAAAATCACGAAGCAGATAAAAGGCTTATAATTCAAACAAAGGCACCTTCGTTACTTATGTTAAAATATTTTGTTTTATATTTATGGCAATTAGCAAGTTGAAATAACATATGTAAATTTTTAATTACGTTAAATAGAAATATTAAGAAATTAGTTTGGATTTATTATATTTCCTTTTTTGCTTTTAATCATATACAAACATATGAGCAGTTTTTTAAAATGTTCCAAAATTGTTTTATAAATTGCTTAGTTTGCATTTGATGCGTATTATTAATATTTCATCACCGAATATTATCAATCATATGCCGCCCATCATACATTATCCATATTTCCATTACTCTCAAAACAAAATCGAACTTAATTTGCATTCAATATTATGCGATTGAATCTAAAAAAAAATAATCAAAATATCAAAGCAACTAAAAATACCACTTCCAATAAACGTGACTTTTTCTAGTGTTAATTAAATTCTTCATCTCTTGTTTTGTTTTATTATTTTTACTCTCCAACTATTTTTGTCATTTATTTATTCAGTATTTATATATTATATGGATATTGGTAGCAATATCATAAATATGCAAAACACCATTTGAATTCCTGTATACATATATGTTTTTAATAAATATTCAAATATGTTTTCGGATATTTTTATTTATTTATTTTTATACATTCATTCACTGCATTCATAATCGAAACTAGTAATAACTATAATATTTATCTAAACAAAACTGTGGGGGGAAAACAACAAACAGCTGTGACATTTTGACACTTTAAGTTTTTTTGGTTTTGGTTTATTTTAAATAACAAATTCTATGAATAGATGCAATTTTCGGTCTCTGTGGTAGGGAGGAGGATCAATGGTATTAGTTTAAATGACTTTTGCTCCCTTTTATTGTATTTTAGTTATTTTCTTAATTACATTTGTTCTTAGATGCTTATATTTTGTCTATATTGTGAGTTTACCTGGAGAGAATATTAGTTAGTTGTTATTTTTTCCTAGATTTATGTCATAAATGTAGATAAGGAATTTAGATATGTTTTTCATACAATAGTTATTTGTTTATTTAGTTTTTTTTGATAAAAAAAAAATGAAAAACTTCTTCTGTTACAGGTAAATTGCATCTGGAAAAAATATTTGCGTATGAGTAACATATTTATCATACGTCACAACTAAACTTCTCGAACGTTTCCAAAATGTAATAGTAAGGTATAGCAGTAGGCTATAGAGTTACTACATTGTGAAGAAAATGAGTTTCAGGGACAACATTTTACTACCTGTGTTTTATAAAAATATTTGTTCCTGTGAAGTAAATTTTCTATAGAAAAGAAGACCTGAATGTCTCCACAAAATGAACTGAAGATATACGAATTTTTTTCAAAAAAGAAAAAATATACACTTGAAGGTCTCCAAATTAATTTTCTTATAACAAAAAGAAAAAAACTATATAGACGAGATAATGGAAGTATTTTTAGAGAGTCTTAAGGAAAACAATATTGACGGCTATCAAACCTATATAAAATACAAAAACATAAAGGTCTCAAAATGTGTTTTTACAACAAAAAATAAGACCTGCGGGTCTCCCAAATTTTTTTCCAATAGTACAAAAATAAGACCTGAACCTCTTCGGTCTCAAACTGTGTTTTTACAACAAAAATTAAGACCTGCGGGTCTCCCAAATTTTTTTCCAATAGCACAAAAATAAGACCTGAACCTCTTCGATGTTTTTTTACTACAACAAAGAATATAACCTGAGGATCTCTAAACATTTTACATAAAAAACGATTTTTTTTCTATAGAAAAAATAGGGATCTATGTTTCCAACAAATTTTATTCAATAGAAAAAAAATCATGGTACGTAGGAATTCTTCTCTATAAAAAATCTATGAACTCAGTTGTGAAATTTTTCCACAGGAGCAATTAGGGAACTGTGGTTCCTGTGTAAATATTTTTTTATAAATAAAAACTAAGGGGACTGAAGTTTTTGTGTGATTTCTTTTCTATAGGAAAAAAATCAGGGAAATTTTATGTTTTTTCTATAGAAAAAACAGGGATCTTAGGTTTCTGTGTGATTTTTTTTTGTAGAAAAAATTTCGGTATTGAGGTTCCTAAGGTTCTGAGAACTGAGGTTCCTGTGAGACTTTTGTTCTATTGATTTTTTTCTATAGAAAAAACAGGGATCTTAGGTTTCTGTGTGATTTTTGTTTGTAGAAAAATATCGGTATTGAGGTTCCCTATGGTTCTGAGAACTGAAGTTCCTGTGAGAATTTTGTTCTATAGAAAAAAAAAAAAAAATCCGGGGGAACTGAGGTTCTTGTGTATTTTTTTTAAGAAAAGAAACAGGGAACTGAGGTTCCTGTGTGAATTTTTTTCAACAACAATTCGGGAAATGAGGTTTCTGTGCAGGTATTTAAGGTTCCTGTGTGACTTTTTTTCTAGAGTAAAACATCAGGGAACTGAGATTCCTGTGTGATTGGTTTTTCTATAGAAAAAATCAATGAACTCAGGTTCCTGTGTAAAATTTCTTCTATAGAAAAAAATCACGAAATTGATGTTCTTTCGTGAATTTTTTCAAGAAAAAAACAGGCAACTGAGGTTCCTGTGTGAATTTTTTTCAATAGAAAAAATCAGGGAACTGAAGTTTCCGTGAGAATTTTTTTCTATACACAAAATTAGGGAACTGAGATTTCTGTGCGATTTGTTTTTCTATAAACAAGCAGTGAACTGGGTATCTGTGTGAATTTTTTTCTATAGAAAAAAAAATCAGGAAATTGAGGATCCTGTGTGATTTTTGTTTTCTTAGAAAAACGAATTAGGGAAGTAAGGTTCCTGTGTGAGTTTTTTCCTATAGAAAAAAATCAAAAATAAAAAAAAAAATAAGGTTCCTGTGTGATTTTTTTTATAGGAAAAATCAGGTAACTGAGGTTCCATTATGATTTTTTTTTCTATAGAAAAAATGAGGGATCTTTGCGATTTTTTTGTAAAAAAAAACGGGCGGAGTTCCTATGTGAATTCTTTTCTTTAGAAAAAAATGGGGAAAACCCTGAGGGTCTGTAAATTTGTTTCTTATTACAAAAAAAAAAAAACATCTGAGAGCCTACGAAATAAGTCCAGAGGATGTCCGAATTTTTTACTATAGCAACAAATAATACATGAGAGCCTCCAAATATTTTTCTCTATGCAAAAATAAGATCTGGCGGTCTAAATTGTTTCCTATATAATAAAGGAATTTATTCTACAGAGGCTCCTGTGATCAAGGAACTGAGATTCCAGTATGATTTTTGTGTGTGAATTTTTACTATAGAAAAATCAGGGAATTGAGGTTCCTCCAGCTCTTCTATGAGAAGAAAACCTCTTCTTTAAAAAGAAACTTCCAGGTTTTATATAAGGAGAAAACTTTTAGCTTTTCTATAAGAAGCAGACATCTAGATTTTCTATAAGAAAAAGTCATCCAGTTCTTCTATAGCAAGTGACATCCAGATTTTCTATATGAAGACCTCCAACTCTTCTATAAGAAGAAGACATCCAGCTCTTCTATAAGAAGACCTCCAGCTATTCTATAAGAAAAAGGCCTCCAACTTTTCAATAAGAAGAAGACCTCCATCTCTTGTATAAGAAGAAGACCACCAGCACTTCTATAAGAAGATCTCAATGTCTTCTACAAGAAAAAGACCTCAAGTGCTTTTATAACAAGAAGATCTCCAGCCTAGGGAATTGAGGTTCTTGTGCGATTTTTTTATAGAAAAAATCAGGGTACTAAGTTCTTGTGTGATTTTTTTAATGGGAAATAGGAAATTAATGCTCCGGAGTAAATATTTTTGGAACATAAAAATTTTATTGTTTTTAATACACATATGCCGCCAACTTTATAATAAAAATAATAACATAATTCCGACATGTCTTATATTTAAAAAATCTATACATTTGTATATGAAAACTTGAGAGATTTTTAATGTTTTTTGCAGAAAAAAAAATTATTGGAGAATTTTGATTATTTAGAAAACCTAAGAGTACTTTAATTTTTTCGACAAAAAAAATGGGATCGAATTTAGAAAGGACCGGTGGTTTTTTGATTTTTTTTCTATAGAAGAATTATGTATTTTTTATATAAAAAAGTCAATAACCCTAGTTTAAACGAGAGCCAGATATTTACTCTTTCTAATTCCATTTCCGGATTCCAATGTTCCAGTGAGTAGTTACCATACCCGCCATCAAATATAAGGACTTTCCTTCAATCACAAAAAAAAACCTTAACAAGCATTGGCATTCATTTACCAGCCCATTAAAAATCTAGAAATTTTAAAAAAAGTGGGTGTTTTCCCTTAAATACAAATTTTCCTCCTGCATATTTAAAACCAACCAAATAGCATAGTGATCTCCTTCATCGTCACCTAAAACCTTAACAAATAATTGTGGTTTAAGTTGATAAATAAATTTGTCTAAAGCCCACCGACATTATTGTCAAGGTACTACAAAAATGCCATGGATTTGAAGAAGTCTTAATTTGTAAAATGCGCAATTTATAGGATGCCCATATAAAACAATAAGGCATGTAGAAATATTTTCTCTTTCTTTTTGTGTGTGTGTGTTTTGTGGTTTTTGTATTATCCATTCAAATAAATAAATAATTGTGTGTGTTTCAATGTGCCCGGCCACCTTTTGTATGAAGGTAATGTGGGATTAAAATGAAAACAATGCTGACATCAAATAATGAACGTAAACAAATGCTGTCAACCATAACGGCAACTTAATACATATTTATATAAGACATTATCTATATACACATACTAAAGATACATACAAATACATATTTGTATTTATATATGTGTTTAGATGAAAGAGAAAACAGAAAAACATTTTAATTTTCTTAAATGGTTTTTATGTTTGTCTTTGAAAAACGTAAGAAGCGTCCCTCACTCCCTCCAACACATAGTTCCAACCCACACACACACATATGCAACCACATATTGTCATGGCATATCCTTGTAGGCAACATGTGTGTATGTGTCAATTTTGGTTTTGTTATGTTAAATTATATGAAAGCAACAATTTGTGTTACCTTAAGGCACCCTGACACACACACAACCACACATTGTATTTTCTTAGGTTATTTATTTTGTTTTGTGTAAATCTTATTTTTTTGCGAAGTTAACAAGAAAAACAACAACAAGATATTTTGTTATCTTATTTAAAATACAAAAAAGAAAGAATTTATTAAAAGTGAATGTGTTTTTCCTGTGAATATTTGATAACCTTGTGGCAGGATCTACCTTTGGTGCAGTTGTTTTTCAGCATAAATGTTTACAAAATAAATATTTCCGTATTCACGTAGCTGTTGTAAATTTTTGGCTTATATAAAAAATGTATTTTATATTATGTATTATTTGTAGGTTATAAATAATTTAAATTCGTGTATGTGAAAGGAAAAGATAAAGCACGCAGAACATTGGATGAAGATGTTCTGTTATCAACACATATTATTCAAAAATTTCGCCGATGCTTAGGTCCCAATTTAAGAAAACAATCACAGAAAAACCAGCTACTTTTTTTAATAAAAAAACCCTTTGAGGACAGGCTTTTTCCCAAGTTTTTTTCTATAGAAATTAATTTACACAAAAGCCTCGGAACCTAATTTTTGTTCTTAAGATGAACATTCATACAAAATCGTCGGTGCCCTATTTTTGTCTACAGGGAAATAATCACACAGGAACCACAGTTCCATATAATACGATTACATATAAGTTAAAAAAAAATCCGCAAAGATATGTGTGTGTGTTTGTGGTTTTTGTATTATCCATAGAAAACATACAAGCACGTGTGTCTATCGCTGTGTGTATGTGTGTTCGGCCACCTTTTTGTTAAAGGTAATGTGGGATTAAAATGAAAACAATTCTGATATCTAGAGGAAAAAATTACGCTGGACCTCAGTCCCCACCGGTTTTATTGTAAAAATAAATACACACAGGAACCACAGTTCCTACACTTAAATAAAAAAATCACACAGGAACCTTAGTTCACACCTTTTTTTCCAATAGAAATGAAATGCACATAGGCACCCCAGTTCATGAAAAATATTTTATATGTAGTTTGCATGGGACTAAAAAAATATATTTTAACAAATCTATATTATTGACGTATGATTAATAAATTATTTTGTTATTAAAATAATGTATACGTCCTGAGGGCAAATAAATTAATAATACTCATACGCCAACGAGGGTATAATTTAACAATTAAATAACGCCTGTGGTAGGGCTTCAAAAATTAAAAAATCTACGTTTGAGGACAGAGTTTCTAAAATGTTTAAGAGCAAAGGAAAATGGGTTCCATATATACGGTGATAGTGTGCCTCATCGAAATATTGGTTTTAGACCCAATGTTTCTTTGGACCAAATCCGTTTCAGAAAATTTGGAGTGGATTTAAACATGTCTGTCCCTCTGTCTGTCTTGCTGGCTGACTGGTGCGCACGAAAACTCTTGAAGGGAATCTTCGATTTCATCCAAACTTTGCACTTTGCAATATATCTTCCAAACTTAGTTTCAGTTCGAAGAGGGGGAATATCGGTCCACTCCTTCTGGTACCTCCCCCATGAAATGGTCAAAAATATGCTAAAAATTAATTTCATAATAACACGCATACGGACTATCCGATTTTACGAAACTTTGTCTACATATTATCTTTTCCAGGCCTAGGTCAAGTAGGAAGATAGGACCCACTGGTCCACTCCTTCTGGTACCTCCCCCACAAAGGGTCAAAATTTTCAATATTTTTAATCCAATATCAGGCGAATGGAATGTCCGATTTTAACCCAATTTTGCATAGCTTATTCTGGGGACCAAACCTAGAATGACCGATTTGAACCAAACTTTGCACAACCTATTATCCTTATCAAGCCCAGATTAAGTTTGAAGATGGGAACCATTGGCCCACTCCTTCCCCACAAATGATCAAAATTTTCAATATTTATAAATCCAATATCAAACGATGGGAATGTCCGATTTGAACCAAACTTTGAACAACCTATTATATTTACCAAGCCTAGATCAAGTCCGAAGATGGGATCTTTTGGTACGCTTCTTCTGGTACTTCCCACACAACTGGACAACATTTTCCAGCATTACATATTGAGTTGATAAATATCCAATATTAGTCCAATGGAATGCCCGATGTGAACCAAATTTTGCACAACCGATTATCTTTACCAAGCCCAGATCAAGTCCGAAGGTGGGACCCGCCTGCCCTATCCTTTTGTACATCCTACAAAATGGGTTAATATTATATACTTAATCAACATAAACTCCAAAGCATTTTTAATTAAACAGAAATCTTATATAAAAATAAAATAATACCTGGTTATAATTACGAACACCTCCTCCGCAAATCAAAGGGTGAGCGTATATATCAGTTGCCTTCAATTTTATTGTAAAAATAAATTCACATATGAACCTCAATTCCCACATTTTTTAAAGAAGTAAATTAAGACAGGAACCTTAGTTCCCACAATAGATAAAAAAAGGCACACAGGTACCTCAGTCCATAAAAAATATTTTAAAAAATCTATAATAGAGACGTATGCAATATTTTGACGTATGATTAATAAATTAGTTTATAAAACAATCATACGCATAATGTTACTTCGGTAATTAATATGATGTATACGCCCTGTACTCAAATCTATTATTAACATGCATAGTCCATCGAATGCTTTGCTTAAAAACTGTTTTTATGCTTTTACGCTTAGAATAGTTCTCTCAAAACTTTTTTAAAAAATCTACGCTTCATAATAGTTCTCTAGAAAATATTAAAATAAAAAATATCTTCTAAATCTATACATCATAATAGTTCTCTGAAAAATATTAAAAAAATATTAGTCCTCTGAAAATAATTAAAAAAAAAAATATCCAACTGTAGATAGATCTTAAACAAATATTTTTAAAATTCTGTTAATTTATAAATACTAATATCCGCTAGCCAATAATGTCATCCTTGTGTTTCTCAATAAATATTCCTTTATGATTGTCCTGTAAAAAAATATTTTATCCCTAGAGACAATATTGAACACACAAACATATCATGATACAAAACATTTCAATTTTAATTATCAGAAACAATGACATGTACACACCTACACACACATATATATATATATATATATAATATATATATATAATATATATATATATATATAATATATATATAATTTATTAAATCGACATCTGTGTTTATTTGAATATCTCTTTTCTTTATTTAATTGTTTGTTTATATATTTTACTTATAATCGTATGCTTGTGTGTGCCTGTATATATTTCAAATAACAACGCGTACTTGCCCTCTGGGACATGTATTTTCATTTCAAATGCATTTATTATGCCAAATATTTCTTGAAAGGAATTTCTGTTGAATTTAAATCTAATTGTAGCTTACGGTCAAATAAATAAGAATTATATGAACATGAACATTTAAATCGAATGGTAATTGTTTGATAAATTGTCAGTCATTGTTGAAATAAACAATAACAAAAATGCAGCAGATCCAATAGAATGCTCTGAGTGTGTGCGTATGACAAAATGGTATAGCATGGGCCATTACCATCAATTACTGTGACAATGTAAAGTACATAAATCATTTTAATATAATTTTGCGAAAATATTTCCTTTTGCCTTAAATGGCAAATACAAATTCTAACCTCCAGCTGTGTTTGTTAATTAACATATTTTTTTTAAAAATCTCTATGTTTATTAAATATTTTAATATGTTTGTTTAATTTTATTATGTAAATGTTTTCCCTATTCTATGAGAAAGAGAAAAATATTTACCAGAAATGTTGTTAAATATTTATCCTTTTCAAAGGATGAAATTATTATATCCTTGTTTAAATTTACTTGATGTCTCGTCGTATACAATGGAAATTACCCAAACAAATATGTAATGATATATTTGTGTGTGTGTGTGTGTAATTTACTTTGTATTAATTACAATACAAGATTTATGGCAAATATGTTTATTTAGGCCATATTTGTGATTTGAAATGTCATTAACATGTCAAAATTAAAATAGTAATAATATTTTGATATGCAGAATAAATATGTTGTGACGTATGTTGATTGATCATAAACAATAATCATACGCCGTGGTACATATGATATTACTATTATGTATACGCCTAGAGGGTCAAGGCGTATGATTGATAGTCATACGCCACTGAGGCCGAAAGGAAATTCATTTATATATAAAATAATTAAGGTTGGAGGATATTTAAAAATATATAGGGCGTAAAAATATTTAAAAAAATCATTTCCAGTCATTTGGGCTGGAAAGAATGTTTCCAAAAATCCTAACTTTTGGACAGTGTTTTAAGGTATATTCGTCTAAGGGAAGTACTGTGTTCGCACATTTTAATTAAAAAACTGTTCGAGTGCGAGTATGGTTTAAGAACTATTTCTAAAAAAATCTGCACCTTGGGCAATTACTGAAACATATTTTTTTTAAAACATCTAATTTTTCTGTAGAGGTTTAATGTTAGCAAACATCATTCTGGACCTAATTCTGTACTCGATGCCAAATTTCATGCAAATCGAAAGATATATAGGGACTTTGGTTCACCATTTACAAAAAAACTGACGAAAATATATATGGGAGCTATATCTAAATCTAAACCGATTGTCTCGAAAGTTAGCACACATTATTCTACACCCAATTCAGTACTTTATGTCAAATTTCGTGCAAATCGAAGTATATATAGGGAATTTGGTACAGCATTTACATAAAATCGGACGAAAATATATATGAGAGCTATATCTAAATCTGACCCGACTTTCTCGAAACTTGGCACACATCACTCTAGATTTAATTCCGTACTCTATGCCAAATTTCGTGCAAATCGAAGAATATAAAGGGACTTTGGTGCACCATTTACATAAAGTCGGACGAAACTATATATGGGAGCTATATCTCAATCTGAACCGATTTTCTCCAAACTTGGCACACATTATTCTGGACCTAATTCAGTAGTCTATGCCAAATTTCGTGCAAATCGAAAGATATATAGGGACTTTGGTGCCCCATTTACCTTAAATCGGGAGCAATATCTAAATGTGAACCGATTTTCTTCAATTTCAATAGGGTTCGTCCTGGGGGCAAATAAATGAGCTGTGCCAAATTTCAGCCAAATCGGATTATAAATGCGACCTGTACATTGTTTACAATTTAACATCTACAGACGGACGGACGTACATGCATAAATCGACTCAGAAAGTGATTCTATGCATATTCCAAAAAGGAACCATGAGTCTATCTCGTTTCCCTTTGTTACAAACATATGCACAAAGACATAATACCCTGTACCACAGTATGGTGAAAGGTATAAAAATGTAAGAGACTTCTGTAGATATAGGATCACTTAGAAGTCTTCTATAAACAGAAGATTTTATAGAAGTTGTCTGCAGACAGAATGCCTAATGGAGGTATTATAAAGGAAAAATACCTCTTGGAGGGCTTTTATAGACAGAAGGTCTCCCAGTTATCATAATTAATAGAAGTTAAATAACATATCTTATATAGACAACATACCTTCTACAGAGGAATTTTATAGGGAGAGAACTTTCTGGGGATCCTATATAAACGGATGAGCTCTTGAACGTACTCTATAAACAGCAGACTTCATAATGGGATTTTATCAGACAAACTGCTACATAGAGGCTATATATAGCACTCGCAAAGAGGTCACCAGAGACAGCAGATCTCCTAGAGATATTCTAAGAACAGAAGTGATCTCCTGCAGACGAAAACCTCTAAAAGGTTTTTTACAGACAGAAGCCCTCAAAGATATTGACCTGTGTCGGTTTGCACATCGTCTACCGCCAGACAATCACGGTCTAACTTGACAGGCTAGGGTATTTAATTTTCTAGAGAATATATTTCTCAATGGTTATCCGGACTAAAGATATGGGCATTTACTTTTAAATGAATATTTTTCAGAGCCATCTGAGCACCAAACGTAGATTTTTTAAGTAATAATTTTTGCAAGGGAGAGAATATTTTTCAAGGCTCATCCCAATTAAACGTGTGGATTTTTCAGAATATTATTTTTCAGGGGCCATCCGTAATACAAGGATAGATTTTATGAAATTTCTCCTGGGGTGGGGCACTTTAACTTGCCTATTGAAATAGTCTGTCTGAGCTCCGATGTGGAACGCTTCAGGTCGTCCATGGCAATAGACTGCCTGAGAGTTGAGGTGGGAGGCTTCAGTTTGCTTTTAGACATAGACTCAGCCCTGAAGGGTATAAAAATTATTTCCAACAAATTTATACTTGTGGGTACTTATAAAATATCATCACATATGATTTGGGCCTGAACTATTTGTAATAATATATTGTAATTTGTGAAAAGGCTTGGCATAATATTTTTAAGAAATCTACGTTTGTGGATAGAGTTCAAGGAATGTTTTCAAAACTATGTTTTCAAATCCATGCCTGGGATTTGGGCATTCAGAAATTGTTTTTAAAAAATTCACGTTATATCTATATGCTATCCTTGGTTTTCATATTTGTGTATATATATTAAAACATACATTGTAACATATATATCGACAACAGAAATAATTTTGCGATCCAAAGGTTTTGTATTCAATTATTTTTTCCCGCAAGCAAATCGATTCTACTTAACCTTGGTACTATTTCTGATTAGTTTGCAGGCCAAGGTAAAATAAAAATCAATCCTGCATATGAATGATTTTAATTCCTCCCCCCCCATGATAATTATGTTGAGCATATGATTTCAATTAATATGCCATGGCCCAGATTGAGAGGCACTTGTTAATGATAATAATAATAAAAAAAAAAATATAATTCTATGCAAATTTCCTATTATAAAAAAAATCATGCAAGTGCAAATACTGATACTTAATATATCATATCAATTTTGTATTGAGTGATAATACCACATGTTTGGAATTAATTCCAATTATATCATATTTTATTATGATTATTATTCTGCAATGGGCTTTCAACATTTTTCTTGGGCCTACAAATCGTCATAAATATGTCAACATAAAGCTGTAAATATTTTATTTATTATTTGTAGCGGTATTATTTTAATTTTTTTTTAGTTTGGCTGCATATTAAGGCCTATGATGCGTATGATTGATATTAATTTTGCCGGACCCCAAAGGATTATGGTGGCGTATGATTGTTGTATATGTAAAAGAAAAATAATATAAATTATTACTCATATGCATAAAATTGCTATAAAAAAACGAGCAAAACAACAAACTAATTGACTGCATATGGATTCCAATTAATATTTATTACAATTCTTCCCATACCCCAGCCGACCCCTCTCTTCTGTGTGAAATATAAATGTATATTACAAAATGTCCTGAATTTTTCCATGATTTATTCATAAATATATATATATATATATATACATTGTCTTGCTTTGCAATATTGAAGATTTGTGACAAAACCATAGACTTGTTATTTTTTTTTTGAAATAAGACCACAAAGACAACAAACAAAATGTGGTCTATAATCCAAAGCCAGAAAATCCGATATAAAAAATTGTCAATATAAATCATTGACATAAATCAATGAAATATGTAAAATGTTCCAAACGAGCAAAATATTATTGCTGGTGTTTTCCTTTCGTGGGTTATATATGTATTTGCATATGACAATAATAAATTTGAGCAATAAAATTTGATGCGTGTACAGTGGTGCGCCAATACATGGAATAAGCCGAAAAAATTAAGGTGTATGCTCTGAGGTCAATTTTTGTTAACAATGTTTTTTAATCTATTCTCAGTGACAATTTTGTTCTTTTTTCCAATGGCTACTCTAAATTGTGGATACCAAAAAAAAATATGTTTACATGATCATCTAAATGACCTTCCATAGATTTAAAAAAAGGTATATTTTTTGACAAATATTTTTTAAGGCCTATCCACATTCGTGAATTTTCATACCCTACACAACTATGTTGTCAGGGTATTATAGCTTTGTGCAGGCCCAAAAGTTTGCAAAAGCCGCGAAATATTGGTCCTAGACCCACCTGAGTCGCTGAGTCGATCTAGACATGTGTGTCCGTCCGTCTGTCCATTATAATTTGTAAACACGATACAGGCCACAGTTATGGACCAATCTTCATGAACTTTTGCATGTAGGATTGGTAAAGTTCGGTTAATATTTAGGGGGAGAAAAGGGACAAAAACTATATTTTTGTCTGATTTTCTGGTCGCTCCAGAGGCTGCAATTATGGCCCAAACATCGTACATTTTTACATGGAGTAGGGAATTGGTCCAAAGAATAAACATGCTTGTTTTGATAAAGATCGGTCAATATTTAGCGGGTCAAATGGACCCTGGAGCCTGAATGGACCCGGATGTGCGAGTTACACTTAAATATTTACAGATGGTTACGTGTTCATTTTGTAACCCATTACCACACTGGAGGGCGGAAATATAGAGCTGATCGCTTTGAAGTTATCCATGAGGTTCCAGTTATGGTCAACGACAACTCCCATAATTTTCGGAGATGATCAGATAATAATCTTGGCATGAAGTGGGCCAAAAACTTATTTTGTTGTGTTTTTTTTTCGATCTATAGGCCGAACATCACAACACAATCCACGATAAGGGAATCTGGACAAGTAATTAGAAGATCTGTACTGAATATTGAAGAGATGCTTTTGACCTCTCATCGGAAGACGGTGCAAATATTTCGAATTATTGCCCAGGCTCGGAATAAACATCCGTGTGATAGTTGTGTAGGGTATCATATGGTCTGCCCCGTTCGACTATACTGCTCCGTTCACTGGTTTAAACATATTTTTTTACATTCGATTCACATCTGGATTTTTAAAAATCTACTCTTTTATTAGTAAAGTGATTGACTGGCTGACAGACTGACTGACTGATTTAACGATTCATCAACGCCCAGACGAAACGGCTGAAGCTAGAATCTTGAAATTTCGGGCGAGGGTCACTCTTGGTTCAAAGGTGACAGATATGGCTGGGTTTTAGGAAATTCCTACTAGAACGTATGAAAAGTACTAAAAACTACTAAATGTGATTTGTATTTGGCGAACCGGTGGAGCTAGAACTCTGAAATGAACATGTACTAAATTTGGTACAATTCTGTAGCATGTTCATGAATAGCGCTAACAACTTGAAATTTGGAGTGTGAATTAAGGTTGAGAATTGGGGTCCATTTAAGAAGATGGTTTTGAAAGCGTGTGCGCATGTGTACGAAAAGTACAATATGGTACTATATTTGGTGCAAAATTTATTTTGGAGGTACAAATCGAGCTGGAATCCTGAAATTTGAAATTAACATTACCGTCGGAGTGTAGGAATGTGATGTGTTCTAAATCGTACTATAATTGGTACAATTTGGATTTTGTAGGGGTGTAGGATTGGCGTCAGGATTCAGTTTAAGCAATTTATATTCATGGGCACTAAATGGTACTAAATTCGATAAAATTTGAAATTTAGGCGAACCAATAGAGCTACAACCATGACATTTGGAGTCATGATCACTGTTGAGGTGTAAGATCGAGATATGTAGGAGGAAGTTTTAATTTTTTTTACTAATGTGTACTAAATTTGGTACAATTTGAATTGTGGGTCAACCGAAAGAGTTGGAATCCTGAAACTTGGATTTCGGATCACTGTGGGGGTGAAGGTTTGGATTAGGTAGGACGTTTTGGAAATTCGTACTACTGTGTACTAAATTAAAGGTCTATCCAGAGGCCTTGATTTTTCAAAACGTCTATCCACTGGTATGGATAGGACCAGCAACAGGCGTGGATATAAACAAAAAAATTAAAAATGTGTTCACAGGTGAGTTTTTTTTTCATTCCCTCCACCAAGATAAAAAACCTAGAACGTAAGGTTCGATAATGAACTATATATCAACTATAGTCCGCATTTATTTTCTGAAACGGATTTGGTCCAAAGAAACATGGGTTTTTGAACTAATATTTCGATGAGACGCATTTTCACCGTATCAAAGTGTGTATACACCCTCATTAACCATAAAGCGGTGGAAAAGGGTATAAATATCTATTAAAAATTGCTGAAATTTGTATTTGGTGTACATTATGGTTTACATAATCGATATGTAGAAATATCGGTATAGGTCCACTTTTTGGTATGTTTCCTATATTTTCATTTCAAGTACCTGTCAGTATATCTGTAGGAAAGGGTATCCAAAGTTCGGCCCGGCCGAACGCCTTTTCACTTAAAAATGTTCTTAGAGAACTATCCTAAGATTTTTTTCTGGGAACATCAGTACTAAAGGCCCACTGTTAATATCCCTAAAAAAATAACAAAAAATCTCTCCACAACATTATACTGCAATATATTTATTGTCAACCAATAAAACAACAACAAAAGCATTCTGTGTGTTAATATTAAAAGTAGAACAAAAGTAAATAATGAAATATTTACCCGTAAATCCACTTAGTTACCCACTGCGCTAAAAGTCAAACTCATAACGATAACCTATGCGGGATGCTACAACATAAATCCCTAACTAAAAACATATTTCCTGTCAAGGTTTTGGCTGTTTGTTTGTTTTTCTCCTTACTAATTTGGATTTATGGTAATTGAATGTGGAGTTGTTTTTCGTTTTTCGGATTTCAAGGCTTTCCCAGGTATTAACATTTCGAAATTTATACAAACACATTAATTCATTTGTTTCAACCAAAAAAATGGTCATACAAATCTATGATATGGGAGGATGCCTGTCCTTGGCATATTTTCTAGTGTTCTTGGAATATAATATTTTAAGGAGAACAGAGATCCCTACTTTTAGTCCAAGTAGCGATTTTCATAAAAAGGTCATAAATGTTTATCAAAATAAATGTAAATGTTATTCAAATGTCATGGCGAAGTGAATACTCCCTCGATTCGGTTCTAAAAACAGGAGAACTCACGCAGGTTATAAAAAAAAAAACGGAAATAAGAATGTCCTGTCTTAATGGAGACTAATAGGCAAATAAATAATTCTCAATGACTATGAAAGACCCTACAGGGCGAAAAAATAGGTAGAGAAGAGGAATTTTTAGAACTGTCAAAAAATAATGGATGTAGAAAATATCAAAATGTGGATAGACCATTAAAAATATATTGAAAAAATTCTTGTAAGTGGACAGACCTTTAAAAAAAACTGTTTTTAAAAAATTACACACCTGTGGATGGACTCTTAAAAAATCCAGGCCTGTGGATAGTCCTTTAAAAAATAGTTTTGAAAAAAAATCCACACCTGTGGTTAATCCTTTAAAAAACATATTCAAAAAATCCACGCCTGTGGATAGACCTTAAAAATATGTTAATAAAAATCCTTAATCCCTGAAAAAAATACTTTTAAACCAGTGAACGGAGCAGTATAGTCGGACGGGGCCGACCATATGATACCCTACACAACTTCCACGGAAATCTTTCTGTGGTTCTATATTTTGAGCATGGGCAATATTTCGATATATTTTCACACTCTTGACCGATTAGAGGTCAACTAATATTACTAATATTCAGAACCACCGATCTAACTTCTTGGCCATATTCCATTCACCGTGGGTTGTCTTGCGATGTTAGGCTTTCAATTGTGGCCTATAGATCGACTCGAAATAATAAAAAAATGAAGTTCTCGGTCCAGTTCATCCCAAAATTATTATCCGATCATCAGCGAAAATTATAGGCGTTGTCCTTGAATATACATGGATCCTCATGGAAAATTTCAAAGCGATCAGAGCTATATTTCAGTCCTCTAGTGTGATAATGGGTTACTACATAATATCTGAATACATAAGAACCTGTAAATATTTAAGTGTAACTCCCACATCCAAGTACATACGACCATATAATTGGTATCAATTTAAAGGTCAACAACTCCTCTTGAATATACTATCAACTTGTCGGGTCTATGTCCTTCGGGAGTTAATATATACGCCATAGAATAAACATTTTGTAATTTTTCACACAAAAATCAGGTTCCATTTGACCGGCTAAATATTGGCCGATCTTTATCAAAACAGGCATGCTCATTCTTTGGCCCGATCCCCTACTCCATGTATAATTTCACATTATTCGGGCCATAATTGCGGCCTCTGGAGAAAAACCGACAAAAATTTAGTATTTGGTTCATTTCATCCCCTAAATATTAACCGATATTTACCAAAAACAATAGGGGTCTTCATTGCCCAGAAGCCATCCTTCATGCAAAATTTCATGAAGATTGGTCCATAACTGTGGCCTGTATCGTGTTTACAAACGGACGGACCGACGGACCGACACACATGTCTAGATCAATTCAGCCAGTCGAGATATGTCGGTTTTTCTGGCCGCTCCGGCCTCTGGTCCGAACATCGTGAAATTTTACATGAAGAAGGGGATCGGGCCTAAGAATAAGCATGCCTGTTTTGATAAAGATCGGTCAATATTTAGCGGGTCAAATGGACCCTGACTTTTGTGTAAAAAATTACAAAATTTTTATTCTGGGGCGTATATACTTGCTCCTGAAGGACATATACTCGAGATGTTGATAGTTTGTCCAAGATGAGTTGTTGACCTTCAAATTGATACCAATTATATGGCTGTATGTACTCCGATGCGGGAGTTATACGTAATTAAGTAAAGGTGACTATCTGCATATTATTACTATTACTCTATTAGAGGACGGAAATGTCGCGCTGGTCGCTTTGAAATTGTACATGAAGTTCCGATTATGGTCAAGGACGATGCTCATAGTTTTCGGAGAAGTTGAGATTTCATTCATTAATTTTGTCAGATTTTCTAGTCGCTCTAGAGGCAATTATTATATGCAGAACATCACATATTTTACAAGGTGAAGGGGATCTGGCCAAATACTTAGAGCGGCTGTTTAGATGATGATCGGTTAATTTTCCGAGGGTAAAATCAAGCAAAACCTAAAGTGACCAATTTTTTATTTTATTGCGTAAAAATTCACTTCAAGAAAAAACATTTTGGAAATTATGCAAGACTTAGAAAGAGGAGTTGTTGATCTATAATCGGTAAATAGGGTGCAATATCACGAAATATTGCCCAGGCTCAGAATATAGAACCGCCGAAAGTGTGCTTTTCATGGTAGTTGTGTAAGGTATCATATGGTCGGCCCCGTCCGACTATACTGCTCCGCTCACTGGTTAAAGTCTTTAATTTTTTCAGTCTGTGGAAATTGTCTGCCCTCAGTATTGTAACTGTGTATGAAAAATTCCAGTTTTTCTTGTGATATTGAAATGCTAATTAGTATTGTAACCAAAAACTTCTTATTACTAACCATCGTTGTTATAACATCTGTCAAATTTCTCAGCACCACCACAAAGAAAAAACTCTTCCAAAGAACTCGACCAGTGAAATAGTAAAAAAGTTACAAAAAATGAAGATCATGTTACAACAGATGACAGCTAACAATCATTTATCATTTTCACTTAATTATCATGGAAAATAATGACAAGGAAAAAAAAAAACATTTATACTGAAGAGATAAAACGAAAAACAACATGGAGAAAAAAACTTGGGAAGAAATAATCCTTTACACGTTCATCTTTTTCGTTAATGAATTATTGGCAGACAGAAATCCAGTTTTTTTGTTACGGCCACAGTTTTTGTATTTTTTCCTCCTCTGTTACAACAATTCTTAATTCTTGTCAAAATCCTTAACATCATCTCCTATGGCAGTCATATTAATGTTACAGTTTTTTTCCTGTCTTCATGTTACCGCTATTCTTTTTACAACATTTTTTTTTGTCTGGAAAGAACAACCATAAAACAGTCTCTCTACATTTTTTTATTTTTTAATAAAACTTAATCCTCAATCCTCATTTATTTTACTAATTAAAATATAAAATGCCATGAGATGTACAGAGAGCAAAAAAAAAAAAAAAATCACACAGAACTTTACATTTTCCTTGGCATAGCAAGAAAAAATAAAACAATGAAAATCTTGGCAAGCGTGTAAAAGTTAAGACCCCCCTTTACTTTACACAATGATTTACGGCTGAAGTTCGGCTGGCTGCAAGGAATTCAGGGCAACGACTCAAGATTCTAAGAATTATGTTGGTAGGCATTATTTATTATGAAAATTAAAATATGAACATTTACAACACATGGTAAAAATAAGGCACAAAAAATGGGTTGAGTTTTTTCGTACAGACACCTTATACTACATTCCTTTCTCGAGGCAAATATTTGGAAAACTTAGGGACAACAATTTTCTTTAATTTCTTAATTTGGTGAAGGCTGACTTTAACTAATGTGGAGAAGGTACTTGGCAGGAAGTTTTGTCACTTATAAATTACTTCCCATAAAATGTGAATAACAAGTGTGAAAAGCCTACCCTTCCCCATTTACCCAAATCACTCACAAAATATGGGGAGGGGAGTAAATCAACATCAGATAAATTTGAGATTTTTTGATAAGCATACCGACAAAGGGTGGTTAAGGCAAACATAATCTCAACATTCATTTTGTTTTCTGTTTTTTCTTCAAACGATTATAGATAAAGGCTTGAGCAAACAAGTGTTAAGGGGTTTGTTGTTTTCATTCCATGTTATCCTTTTTATTAAATAAACAAAAACAACAAAAAGAGGAAATAAATCAGCAGCCTTTGTCTACAATTTGTCTCACATGTTGTCGCCTTCTTTTCATTTTTTTTTTCTAAGAAAAGAAAACTTGGCATTATTTATATTGTTGATTGTTTATCTCCCAGTAGGGCAAAATTCTTTGACAAATTTTCTAAAATTGTCTTAATAAATATATTAAACAATATAAGTCATACGCACAGATGGCCCCAAAAATAAAATTAATTATACGCAGGGGAGTTAACAAATTTTAAAAATATTTTTTTAGATATCAATTTGAATTTTGGATTTTTACAACTATATTTTAAGGTCTATCCTCAGGAGAATAGACGTAGAATAAGGCGTGGATGTTTTTAAAATATTTATTCATGGCCTAGAATAAGGCGTGGATTTTTTAAAAAACTTTTTTTCACGGCCTTGAATAAGGCGTGGATTTTTTAAAAATATATTTTTCATGGCATAAGGCGTGGATTTTTTAAAAATATTTTTTCATGGCCTAAGGCGTGGATTTTTTAAAAATATTTTTTCATGGCCTAAGGCGTGGATTTTTTAAAAATATTTTTTTCATGGCCTAAGGCGTGGATTTTTTAAAAATACTTTTTTCATGACCTAAGGCGTGGATTTTTTAAAAATATTTTTTTCATGACCTAAGGCGTGGATTTTTTAAAAATATTTTTTTCATGGCCTAGAAAAAGGCGTGGATTTTTTAAAAATATTTTTTTCACGGCCTAGAATAAGGCGTGGATTTTTTTAAAATATTTTTTTCGTGGCCTAGAAAAAGGCGTGGATTTTTTAAAAATATTTTTTTCGTGGCCTAGAAAAAGGCGTGGATTTTTTAAAAATATTTTTTTCACGGCCTAGAATAAGGCGTGGATTTTTTTAAAATATTTTTTTCGTGGCCTAGAAAAAGGCGTGGATTTTTTAAAAATATTTTTTTCGTGGCCTAGAAAAAGGCGTGGATTTTTTTAAAATATTTTTTTCAAGGCCTAGAATAAGGCGTGGATTTTTTCAAAATATTTTTTTCAAGGCCTAGAATAAGGCGTGGATTTTTTAAAAATATTTTTTTCACGACCTAGACTAAGGCGTGGATTTTTTAAAAATATTTTTTTCACGACCTAGAATAAAGCGTGGATTTTTTAAAAATATTTTTTCACGGCCTAGAATAAAGCGTGCATTTTTTAAAAATATTTTTTTCACGGCCTAGAATTAGGCTTGGATTTTTTTTTAAATATTTCTTTTCACGGCCTAGAATAAGGCTTGGATTTTTTTAAATATTTCTTTTCACGGCCTAAAATAAGGCGTGGATTTTTTTAAATATTTTTTTTCACGGCCTAGAATAAGGCTTGGATTTTTTTTTTAAATATTTCTTTTCACGGCCTAAAATAAGGCGTGGATTTTTTTTTAAATATTTTTTTTTCGCGGCCTAGAATAAGGCGTGGATTTTTCTTAAAATATTTTTTTTCACGGCCTAGAATAAGACGTGGATTTTCTAAAAATATTTTTTTCAAGGCCTAGAATTAGGCGTGGATTTTTTCAAAATATTTTTTAACGTTAACCAAAGGGGTCGAATTGTAAAAAATATTTTTTCAAAGATTAATCACAGACGTCGATAAAAAAATATTTCTTCAGTGATTAACCACAGCGTCGATAAAAAAAATTCAAACGACTATAAAAAGGCGTGGATTTAAAAAAAATGATTAGCCAATAGCGTTGATTTAAACAGAAAATATTTTTAAGGTGTTGATTTGAAAAAAAATATTTCTAATCTATTTCTATTTGTATTCAGACTCCCGTTCGAAATACATATTGAGGCTATGGCTGCATCTGTACCAATTTCAATAAAACGCAATGACGTCATTCAAGTCTCAATTTGACACGTTGTGCAACGTTTCGTCTTAATCGGACAAACATTATGTTTGGTTTACCATTTATGTAAAATCGGACGAATCGTATCGGAACTATATCGAAATCTGAACCGATTTTTCCGCAACGTAACATAAAACAATCTAGACGCAATTCAGTACGCTATGCCAAATGTCGTGCAAATCGAAGGATATATAGGGACAATTAACACTCATCGTTCTAGACTCAATTCAGTACGCTATGTCAAATTTCGTCCAAATGTAAGCATATAAAGGAACTTTGTTGCACTTTTTACATAAAATTGGACGAAAATATATATTTAAGAGGTATATCTAAGTCTGAACCGATTTTCATGAATCTTAGCACACATCATTCTAGACTCAATTCAGTACGCTATGTCAAATTTCGTGCAAATCGAAAGATGTATAGGGAGTTTGGTGAACCATTTATATAAAATCGGTCGAAAATATATATGGGAGCTATATCTAAATCTGAACAGATTTTCCAAAAACGGTACACACATAATTCTAGTCTCAATTCAGTACGTTATGCCAAATTTCGTGGAAATCGAAAGATATATAGGAACTTTGGTGCACCATTTACATAAAATCGGACGAAACTATATATGAGAGCTATATCTGAATCTAAACAGATTTTCAAAAAACGGTACACACATAATTCTAGTCTCAATTCAGTACGTTATGCCAAATTTCGTGGAAATCGAAAGATATATAGGGACTTTGGTGCACCATTTACATAAAATCGGACGAAACTATATATGAGAGCTATATCTAAATTTGAACCGATTTTCATAAAATGTAACACACATCGTTCTAGACTTAATTGAGTACACTATGCCGAATTTCGTGCAAATCGAAAGATATATAGGGACTTTGGTGCACCATTTACATAAAATCGGACGAAAATATATATATATATATATATATATATCTAAATCAGGACCGATTTTCCCCAATTTCAATAGGGTTTGTCCTTGGGCCAAATGAGTGAGCTGTGCCAAATTTCATCCAAATTGGATTATAAATGCGACCTGCACTTTGTTTACAATTTAACATGGACAGACAGACAGACGGACGGATATGCATAAATCGACTTAGAAAGTGATTTTGTGCATATTCTCAAAAGGAACCATGTGTCTATCTCGTTTCCTTTTGCCTGTTACAAACATATGCACAATGACATAATACCCTGTACCACAGTGTGGTGAAGGGTATAAACCATATTATTTAGGACATCCTTTCCTTCTTCCTTCCATTTAAAATTTCCTATGATTTTTCCTTGTCCTTTAAGAATATTTTTCCAAAAAATTATAAATTTCAACTTGAAAGAATGAGGGAAAATATACTGCCATTTTTGTAGGCAATTAGCATTAACATTATTATCCTGACGGCAATTATTTAGTTGTCATGTAGATAATGTTTTTTTTTTTGACAAGTTTTCACCAACAGGTGGCATTAACAATATTTACGCATTTTTCTTCGTCAGAAAAAAAGTAGAAAACGTTGTAGAACATTATTAAGAAGTTTGTTATGGCAATTGAGTGTGATGGTTTTTATATTCATAAATTATGGACATTTTTATTGAGTTGGCGTTTTTATACTTTTTTCGATTTTTTGTGCTGTCTAGACTGCAGGTCACAAATCACCTGCTGGCTTTATTTGTTAGAGAATGTTTTTTTTTTGGGGTTTTTATTTGTAAATCATGTGGGTTATGGCCAAAATTTATTGTCCAGACGAAATTTATGCTGAATTTGTGATAACAAATAAATAAAATTCAAATAAAATTCGAAAACAATTCACAGAAAAAAAATACCTTTGATGAAATGGTCACTATAATACCATAACATAAAATATTGAAAGGGATTCCTCTGCAATGGAAAAATGTGAGTTGGCCAAAGAAGGCAATGACAGTCTATTGGATTAGCAAGGAAGCCTTGGAAAATTAATAAAATTAAAAGTATTGTCCTTCGATTAAAAAAAAAAATAAAATAACGACTATCGTCATAGGCGGATTTTCTTAAAATAGTTTTTTGACGGACGTGTTTGTAACAGGTTCGGGTTCTGAGTCGATTTATGCATGTCCGACCATCCGCCTGTCCATGTTAAATTGTAAACAAAGTACAGGTCACATTTATGACCCGAATTGGATGAAATTTGGCATAGCTCATTTGTTTGGCCCAAGGATGAACCCTATTGAAATTGGAAAAAATCGGTTCAGATTTATATATAGCTCCCATATATATTTTCATCTGATTTCAGGTAAAAAGGGCACAAAAGTCCCTATATATCTTTCGATTCGGACGAAATTTGGCACAGCGTACTAAATTAAGTCTAGAATGATGTGTGCAAAGTTTCGTGAAAATCGATTCAGATTTAGGTATAGCTCCCATATATAGCTTCGACCGATTTTAGGTAAATAGTCCACTAAAGTCCCTGGAAATCTTTTGATTTGCATGAAATTTGGAACAGAGTAATGAATAAGATCGAGAATGATGTCTGTCAAGTTTCATGAAAATCCGTTCAGATTTAGATATAGCTGCCATATATAGCTTCGCTCGATTTTAGGTAAATAGTCCACTAAAGTCCCTGGAAATCTTTTGATTTGCACAAAATTTGGCACAGCGTAATGAATAAGATGGAGAATGATGTCTGTAAAGTTTCATGAAAATCGGTTCAGATGTAGATATAGCTCCCATATATTCTTTCGCCCGATTTTAGGTAATTGGTGCACCGAAACCTTGGAAATCTTTTCATTTGCACGAATTTTGGCATAGCGTACTGAATTAACGCTAGAATGACGTGTGCTAAGTTTTTGTGAAAATCCGTTCAGATTTACATATAGCTTCCATATATATTTTCGTCGGATTTTATGTAACCAAAGTCCCTATATATCTTTCGATTTGCACGAATTTTGGAATAGAGTACTGAATTAAGTCCAGAATGATGTTGCTAAGCTTCGTGAAAAGATTTGGTGTAATATAAATTAGTCTCTGGCAAGTTTCCCTGAATTGTTCCAGATATAGATATATAACAAAAACGCGTCGTCTGTTAGGATACATATGTAGAATATACCCAAAGTGGTGAAGGGTATCATATTGTCGGCCCAGTCCGACGTTACTACTTTCCTTACTGTTTTTTTTTATTACGAAATAGGTTTTATGACCTTAAATTTAATTTGTATTGAATCGGGTACCATTGGTCGTATAATTAATATTAATTTTTCTTCTCCAATCGAGGGTGCGTATACTTGACATGTACTGTATAATAATTTTCATACGCATTTTAATAATTTTCGCTTATTTTACACCAGGAAAATTTCTAAAAATAAATACAAAACAAAATTTACGCGGAAAGTGTTTGCAAAAGAAAAAAATCCAAAGAAGAAAAGTTAAGACCAACCGTCAAAATATTTTCACTTTAGATAATGTCATAAACACACACCACATTGGCGGCTGGGGACACTCGCCAGGGGGTGGGGGTGGTGGTACTGTTGTTGCCATTTATTTTCCACTTGGTGTCACATTCACTGACACATTAAATACTTTCGAATTATTCTATATGAGAGCCGAGAAAAAAAAGAAAAGTGTGCACGGCTACATGCGTCTGTGTGTGAAGGCTATATCCTTGTCATGTACATACATGTGGGTGTGTGTGTGAGTGTGCATGTGACACCAACCGGCATTTACGTTAAATGTTGCCGTTTGAAACATATTAACAATGTTCGTGATGTTGTTGTTGTTGCTGTTGTTTACTAAAGCTTAACTCTTTGTTAATGTGCACAGGCGGTTGTGGAGGTTGGTAGGGTGGGTAGGCCGGGTAGGCTAATGTTTTGTTTATATTTTATTATTATGATTATTTTAAACATAGACTTATGTTACCGACACACATGACATGTACAGTTTGTTTGTTTGCTACTTGTTTTCACTTTTTTCGTCGTTGCTGTTGTTTTTGTTGTGTTAAAAAGTCTTTTTGTCTGCAAATAATTGTTTCAGAGTATTTGTGTGTGTGTGTGTGTGTGAATGAGTCACTGAAATTTATTTTTTTTAGTATATAAAAATCATAAACAGCCTTGACATTGTCATTGCAGCTAATGTCCTTTGTCTTTGTGCAGCAATGTGTATGATATATATGAACGTGTGAATGAAATAAATGCGAAATGTGGATATGATTAAAAAGGTATTTTAATTTTCCTAGAGGTGGTGAAATATAAATTGTCTATGGGCGGGGTAAATGTCATTGAAAGAGACTTGACCAACAGAGTTATGGAGAGAGACGGGTATAAGGAAGCAATTGTACAAAATTCGCACATATAGATATTTTAAAAATATTTTGTAAAGACTATTCTCAGGATTAAATATGTATAAAGATTGAAGTGAAATTTTTAATAATATTTTCTGAAGGTATACCTATATTTAAAGACCTATCCAGAGGCGTGGATTTTTAAGAATTATGATTAAAGGCCTACTCACAGGCGTGGATTTTTAAAAAGTATTTTTGAAGAAGTATTTGGGTGGCGTAGGGGATGATAGATACCAAGCAACGACTCTGATTGGTTTTAACATAACAGTATATCTATGGTGGAGGGTATCCAAAGTTCGGCCGAACTTAAAGCTTTTTCACTTGTTTAAAGATTAATTTTTGATGCCTTCAACAAGGCATAGATTTTTCAAAAAAATATTTGTTGGTGCCTTCAAAATCTAAATCATCTAAAAAGCTACACTCCAATTAAAGTTAAATATCGTATCATCGTATGGGTGGCGTAGGGGATGATAGATACCAAGCAACGGCTCTAATTGGCTTTAACATGGCAAAGTCCAGGCTTATCTTGGTCCCTCTTTCATCTCAATTGTGGACACTGGCCCCCCTGTGGTGCCACCTGGGGAGCTATTTTTATCACCCGATGAAATAGTGAGCTAATATGTCCCGCGAATTCACTCATAAGAACTATAAAAAATGGGTTGCGGCGTCGGGTTAGTTTCCCACTCTCGGAAAACCCAACCTACTATGAAAAAGCACAGAAAAAGAAAGCCAAACCCCCCTAATGTTGACGACCCCCGCAAACGTATAAAGGGCCACGATCGAAGCTAATCTGCATTTGGGATGTGCGCACGTTGTACAGAACAGGCGCAGTGTTCGCTTTGGCGGATGTACTCAAGAAGTACAAAGCCGATATTATTGCCTTACAGGAAATGCGATAGAAAGGGGCTGGCGTAAGTAAATCAGATGATTACGCCCTGTATTATAGCTGCCATGGAACAAAACGTGAATTTGGCTGCGGATTTATGGTTAACAGGAAAATAAAAAACCTCGTCTCCAAATTCATTCTAGTAGATGAGCAAATTGCTATAATTGCAAAGTGTTTCTACATCAGTCACATTTGCGCCCATGCTCGGGCAGAAGATAAAGATGAACAGACCAAAGACATATTTTACGAGCGCCTAGAAACAGTATATGAAACATGACATTAAAATTCTGCTAGGAGATTTTAATGCAAAAATCGGAAGGGAAAATATCTTTGGCCCCACCGTCGGAAAATTCAGCCTTCATGAAGAAACATCCGACAACGGCATGAGGTTGATTGACTTCGCTGCAGCAAAAAACATGGTAGTTAGAAGCACCAGATTAAAGCATCTCTATATACACAAGGCCACCTGGATCTCTCCTGATCAAGCAATGAGAAATCAAATTGATCATGGGGTAATAGACGGAAGGCATTTATCCAGTGTTTTAGACGTCCGATCGATCCGAGGAGCGAATATCGATTTGGACCATTACATTGTGGCAGCCAAGGTACGAACCCGTTTTAATGTAGCAGCAAAGGTGCGATCTAACACAACACGGAAACTTGTCGTCGAAAAGCTGCAAACATAAACGGTTGCCGAGGTCTACGCCGCTCAACTTACCCACCTGCTTGAAGAAAGCACTTCTTGTCCCGATAATAGTATAGATGCACAATGGCAAAGAATTGCCCACGCCCTACAAACTGTAGCAAATACAACACTTGGGTACCAAAAATCACCACCAAAAAACCCATGCCAAAGTGGGTCTGGCAATAAACGGCGAGAATACCAAGATCATGGTATCAACGCGCAAGACGTCCAGTAGACTCGGATCAACTGTGGAACTTGAGAGCTACAGCTTCGAGGTAGTTAAAGATTTTATATACCTTGGTACCGCCATAAATAAAACGAATGACATCAGTTTTGAAATTCGGAGAACGATTGTGATGGCCAACGGATGCTACTATGGTCTAAGTAAGCAGTTTAGAAACAAGGCCACCTCCCTCCAGACCAAACTGACACTTTACAAGACGCTGATACTACCCGTGCTATTATATGGATCAGAAGCATGGGTACTTGCGCAAGCAGATGAGGCAGCTCTTGGGGTGTTTGGAAGAAAAATTCTCCGAAAGATCTACGGGCCGATCTGCGCACACAGTGAATATCGGCGTCGAATGAACCACGAGCTTTACAATTTATACGCGGACATCGACATAGTCAGTCGTATTGAGCTGCAGCGACTACGGTGGCTAGGCCATGTTGTGCGAATGAATGAGAATGTCCCAGCTCAGAAGGTATATAAAAGCGAGCCTACTAATGGTTCTCGTAGAAGGGGAAGGCCGTGAATTAGATAGAAAGACCAAGTAGGAAAGAACATCTTGGAACGTGGTCTTCCAAATTGGTGGATTTGCGCACAACACCGACGCGCTTGGAAATCTTTTTTAAGCTCGGCTTATGGAACAACCGTTCTGTAATCAAGCCAGCTAAGAAAGTAACTATTTTTGAAGACCCTACCACAAAATATTGATAATGAGTGCTTACATTTTAGGGTAACAAATAAACCAACAACTTTATTTTCAGTTTCAGTTTTTTTCTATCCGCTATTGGGACTCGAATATCATGAAATTTTACATGAGGAAGCAGATTTCGCCAAAGAATAAGCATGGTACCTTTCATGATTTGGATTTGGAATTATTTCCCAGATTTGGAATAAAGATCCATAGGATATTTTATGTCAGTGTTAGTTGTGTAGGGTATCATATGGTCCGCCCCATCCGACTGAGTTGCGTATAAAAATATATTAAAATGACATCAAGTATACGCAATTTCGTACTTTTGAATTAATAAAAATTATACGCACCGTAGTTCAAAATACCAAGTATTGGATAAAATGGACCATTGACTTCGGAATTCTTAATCTAACACGATGTTTTTACGTTCTCTAAAGAAAAACAGTTCGAAGCTCAAACTTTCCAGTGTTTAAAAATTAAAAAATTCCTCGCTCAGTGGTAAATTTTATTCTTACATTTTGTTAAAAATAGTAACACATTCTTTTTTTTCAAGGTCCCATTTTTTCTTGTTTTTGTTTTTTTTTTTAATGAATGAAATCCTTATGAAAATTTCCCCAATCTTTATCACAGAGTTAGTATTAACATCTTCACAAGAAAACACAACGTTGTAATAAAGAAAAAAATCCTTACGACAATTAGCTTCATCCGATTTATCGCGACAATCCGGACTACCATCGCACCACCAACTCTGGGGAACACATTGTTCGCCATTGCTGCAGGTGACTTCATATGGTTTGCAGAAGACCACTAATTTGGGAGCAAAATATTAAAAAATAATAATTACAAATAAAATAAATAAATAAAATAAAAATATAAACAAATCACAAAAATAAAAAATTTCGAACACATAACATAGACCAAGGTTGTATGTGTTGGTGTAAATAAAAAAAATATGTAAGAAAATTCGATTCCCAAAACTTGATTACTTACTGCACAATGATGAAAATTCATCGGAGCCATCGGCACAATCCTTTTCATTGTCACAGCGCCATCTGTTGGGTATGCATTTGCCATTGCCGCAACGGAATTGTTCAATGCCACAAGTGGAGCCTGTAAAGAAGAGAGAGGGAGAGAGAAAAGAGAGGGAATGAGTTTGTGTGCGTTGTATAATAGAGGAAATATAAAATTAATAATAAAATTCCTTAAAAAAATAAAAAAAATTGTTACAACTTAATTATGCAAAATGGAGCAGCAAACAACAAACAAACGCTCGAACAGAGGGTCTGTGTGGAATATTTGTGTCTAGTTGTTTGTCTATATGTCTGTCCGCCTGTCTTTCTCTTTTTGGATTTAGTTAGTTTGTTTGCCATTAAAAATTGTTGTCTATGGCCCAGACCTTATGTTTATGTGCGGGTATGTTTTTCAAATTTTATTTTTTTATATTATTTTAAGTATCGTTTTTGGCAGTAGCTTGGCAATTTTGTTTTATAGTTAATTAACTTTAAGAGGCCACATAATGACCCTACCGGCAACACGCCACAAAAATTGTTTTAATAACAGAAACAGAGGGGGTGGTGGATTTATTTCAAGTTTGCAGAGAGAAAAAAATTATGAGAAAGAGAGGGATGGATTTTAGAGACGGTATTTAAGAGGGCTGATGGATTTACTTATATTTTTTACAACGACAAAAAACTGGAAGAGAGGGAGGGAAGGGCGGATATTTAAATCTGCAATTTCTATGTTATAAAATATTCTCCATCCCCTCTCTTCACCCTGGTTTTTAATTTTATTATTTTTTTTAATATGTTTTCCCATCGTAATTTTTATGACTCCATTTTTGTTTTATTTTTCGCTCCTTGTGGTCTACAGTTTTACTTAATTTCATTTCAAGTCTCATAAAATTTATGGCCTGTCATCTCGATGTACGGCAGATAAAACTTAAAATGTAAAATAATATTAAAAAATGTGAATTAGCCGAGGATATAGCGGCTAAAATCATCAACTCAAAAAAATGTTGAAATGCGAGATATTATCCGCAATGCATAAATGTAAGAAGGAAAAATTGCCCGGAGGATTATAACTAACGAAAATAAATGATTTGGATTATAAAACTGGAAAGACGAAATATGTCATCGGTATC
>NW_026881523.1:0-35237 GCF_032173495.1 Musca vetustissima | reverse complement strand
CATAGATCGACTCGAAAAAACATAAAAAATTAAGTTTTCGGTCCACTTCATCCCAAATATCTTTTGTGATCATCGCCGAAAATTGTAGGCGTTGTCCTTGACCATAACTGGAACCTCTTGGAAAATTTTAAAGCCATCAGCGCTTTATTTTCGTCCTCTAATGTGGTAATGGGTTACTAAATAATATATTAAAACGTAAGCATCTGTAAATATTAAAGTGTAACTCCCACATCCGAGCACATGCGGCAATATAATTGATATCAATTTGGGTCTATGTCCTTCAGGAGTAAATATATACGCTATAGAATACAAATGTTGTCATTTTTCACACAAAAGTCAGGGTCCATTTGACTCGCTAAATATTGACCGATCTTTATGAAAACAGACATGCTTATTCTTTGGCCCGATCCCCTTCTCCATTTCGCGATGTTAGGGCAATAATTGCGGCCGACAAAAATTAAGTGTTTGGTACATTTCATCCCCTAAATATTAATCGATCTTTACCAAAAACAATAGGGGTCTTCATTGGCCAGAACCAATCCTACATGCAAAATTTCGTGAAAATTGGTCCATAACTGTGGCCTGTATCGTGTTTACAAATTATAATGGACAGACGGACGGACAGACGGACACACATGTCTAGATCGACTCAGGTAGTCGAGATATGACAATCGGTATACTTAAAGGTGGGTCTAGGACCAATATTTCGTGGCGTTACAAGCTTTTGGGGCTGCACAAAGCTATAATACCCTGACAACAAAGTTGTGTAGGGTATAATTAGATATAGAACCTATCATTATTTGAAATATTTATACTTAATCCAAAAATATATTGTGTAGCTAAATTAATGTTTATTTTAACTGTAAAAAAATCCGCTAACGACGTAGCGGGCCTATGCTAGCAAATAATAAATTATTTATTGAATGACAAATTTGATAGCAACATATAATTTAATATGGCGGTGGAATTCAGGCAATGATTTCATTTGATATTTATTAATTAAGCTTTTCGAAAACAGTGTTTAAATTTGTAAAGTTATTTAATGAACTGTTTCAAGTTTCCACAGACATTTAAATAATTCGTAGATATACATGGATATGCACCACGTGGTCTCTCAATAATTTTATACGGGCATACACATTAAACCATGTATCCTTTAACTAATTACCATAGAAATTTTTTATCTCATAAACTACAACAAAAAACAAAAAAATTACAACAAGGTTATTATCCCAAACAGCTTAGGTATCCAATGGGAAACCATATATTTCCTCTTTAAAAAACAAACAAACATTTCCTTGAAATCTATCTATAAATATTTATACGTACGTTACATTAACGGAAGACGACATAAACTTCTTCTAGACTCTCTAAGGAATTATGTCAATAGGTTCACTTTGCGTGTACTCAAGTGTAAGATGTCACATCTTCAGACATAAATGCAGGCGTTCATGTTCGACACATTCCACCAAAACAAAAATACAAAAAACGAAAGTTTTGCCAATGGAATTTATTGGCTTTAAGCTATGTTAAAGAGACAGGAGCATTGACAGGTCTTAATCCGACCATTAAAGTAGAACTATGTTGATACCTGCTGGTCACCGCACTGTCCCGGGGGTATAACAAATTCAAAGACAGAACAACGACGCATATCGAACAAAAGAATTTTTGAAGCAGTAAATCCCGCATGTCAGGTAAAATAAAAGAATCAAAAAAAAAAATGAAGGAAAAAAGCTAACCACAAAATGGCAATTGTTCTTCAACGAGCTGATTGGTAACTGTTATTGGAAACCATGCTATTTTCTTCTAAGCAAAAAATTACCCATTTCATATACAGATTACCTTTTTTACGAATTGACTGGCATTTGCAAAATATCTGGCTACCCCAAAGCTATTTTGGCACAAAGAAAGACATCTACCCTGATTTGGAGCGCGTGTCAAACCGAAAAGGTCGAATTTCTATGACAGCTATATTTGTTTTTATTCTGCTGCTGTTTTTTAGTAAATATTTCTTTGTATGTAATAAATTTGTGTTAAGTTTTGATTTTCAAAGAAATATAAAACGAAAAATGGCTACAAAAGTAACTATATTGTTTATTTAATTTAAGTCCTACGGGTCAACGGCATTTTTTCGGTGAAACAAAACAGGATATTTTCAAAGCATCAACAACAATATCAACTTTGTTGTGAACAATAAATTTCTTGAAAAATTTACCATAAAAAATCATTTGTCAGGTTGAATATGGTTTTGTTTTTCTAATAAAGAAGAAATTATGATTATTTTTTTTTTTAATTTTGTATCGAAAACTTTATTGCTTCGAATCAAATCAAATTTTTTGAAACTGAGAATGGGTGGGGTCCCCTTAAATTGGACATTTTAGCAGTGTCTAACTTTGGGTAAAATTGTTTCATTGTCGCTTATACCCGATCACTATCACTTCATTTCTACCCGAAAAATTCTTATTGGAGTTTGCCAGGATATATCTCCGAACTTTGATCTCTGAGGAATTTTTCCTACTGGGGGTTTCATATATTCACAAAGGTTATTCAACCCTAAAAGGGGTGCGTTTATATTGGTGTTTTTGGTTCCAAGATGAGAGCACCCAATGAGAATTCAAAATACTAAATTTGGGGGGCTATACCAATAGTGGACCAGAATTCGTTATTTTTGGTACCAAATACCAAATTACAGCCAACTTGGAAAATTCTCAAAGAGGTTACCAAAGTATGGAAGAGTATTAACAAAATCTTAAACCATTATGGTGGAGGTATAAAAATCAGCAATGGCTACTCCGAACTTGTTCTGATAGTATAGTTTCATAAATTTGTCAATATAATTTTTCCGATTGTTATTATACCCTAAACAACTATTTGTCAGGGTATTATAGCTTTATGCAGCCCCAAAAGTTTGTAACGCCGCGAAATATTGGTCATAGACCCACCTTTAAGTATACCGATCGTTATATCACGACTAGCTGAGTCGATCTAGACATGTGTGTCTGTCCATTATAATTTGTAAACACGATACAAACCACAGTTATGGACCAATCGTCACGAAATTTTGAATGTAGGATGAGTTCTGGCCAATGAAAACCTCTATTGTTTTTGATAAAGATCGGTTAATATTTAGGGGATGAAATGGACCAAAAACTTTTTTTGTCCAATTTTCTGGTCGCTCCAGAGGCCGCAATTATGGTCCGATCTTCGCGAATTTTCACATGGAGAAGGGGGTCAGGCCAAAGAATAAGCATGCCTGTTTTTGTAAAGATCGGTCAATATTTAGCGGGTCAAATGGACCCTGACTTTTGTGTGAAAAATTACAAAATTTGTATTCTATGGCGTATATATTTACTCCTGAAGGACATAGACCCGAGAAGTTGATAGTATATCCAAGAGGAGTGGTTGACTTTTAAACTGACACCAATCATATTGTCGTAGGTACTCGGATGCGGGAGTTACTCTTAAATATTTACAGGTACTTACGTATTTTTATATTATAAAGCCTGGTCGCTTTGAAATGTTCCATGAGGTTCCTGTTATGGTCATGGACATCGCCTAAAATGTTAGGTGATGATCAGATTATAATTTTTCGGATGAAGTGGACCGAAAACATAATTATTTGTACTTTTCGAGTCGAAAGCCGAACATCACAACACAACCCACGGTGAAGGACAAGTAATTAGAGGGGCTGTACTGATAATTAGTAATATTTTCTGACCTCTAGCCAGTCAAAAGTGTGTGAATATCGCGAAATATTGCCCAATCTCAGAATATTGAACCACAGAATGTTAGATTTTCGTGGAAGTTGTTTAGGGTATCATGGTCGGCCCCGTCCGACTATACTGCTCCGCTCACTGGTTAAATTATACAACGTCAACAAATCTTGTTCTAATGTACAGTATGTTTATTCAATCATTCTTTTCATATTAGTTGACAAATCTGTTTTCAGTTACTCTTTTCACTGTGGTACAGGGTATTATGTCTTTGTGCATATGTTTGTAACATGCAATAGGAATCGAGATAGACACATGGTTCCTCTTGAGAATATGCATAGAATCACTTTCTGAGTCGATTTACGCATGTCCGTCTGAAAATCGGTTCAGATTTAGATATAGCTTCCATATATATTTTCTTCCGAAAAATGGTGCACCAAAGTACGCATGTCCGTCTGTCCGTCTGAAATTAATTTGAGAAATTTGGTGTGTGTTGTGTGTTGAAGTTTCGGTTCAGATTTATATATACCTTCCTGATATAGCTTCCATATATATTTTCATCAGATTTTATGTAAATGGTGCACCAAAGAACCCATATATGATTCGATTTGCACGAAATTTGGCATTTAAGTCTATAACGATGTACATTTAATTTCGTGAAAATCGGTTCAAATTAATATAGTCTATAGTGGTGTGTGTTAATATTATATATTCTTCGATTTGCAAAATTTTGCATAGCGTAATGAATTGAGTCTAGATATATATATATATATATATATTTTCGTCCGATTTTAGGTAGATTGTGCATCAAAGTCCCTATATCACCTTCGATTGGCACGAAATTTGGCATAGCGTAATGAATTACGTCTAGAACGATGAGTGTTAAGATTCAGGAAAATCGGTTCAGATTTACATATAGCTCCCACATGAACATATATATTCGTCCGATTTTAAATAGACGGTGTACCAAACTCCTAATGTTTTTTTTTTTTTTTTTTTTTTTTTTTTTTGATTAACACAAAATTTTGCGTTTTGTGGAAATTGGTGCAGACGTAGCCATAGCTTCCATATGTATTTTGAACTGTTGAAATTGAAATTTTCATTTTTAAAAGTGCTATTAAATCGTTTTGTATAAATTTGTCCCATGGTACGAAGGCGACTCTAACTATGCCCGAACGAAATTAAATTTATCATAGGTTACAAGAGACATGAGTATGTTCCTTCGAGGGAACATTGACATGCAATTGTATGAATACATATGTACAATATACCCAAAGTGGGGAAGGGTATCATGTAGTCGGCCCCGTCCGACTTTACTACTTTCCTTACTGGTTTTTCATCCTAATCCCAAATATAATATATAAATTTTACCTCATATTCCACAATCAATTCAAATTACATTAAAATAACCGTATATAACTCTTAATCAAATCAAATAAATTTTCCATACAATATACGCATACGCATCATCGTCTGGTGCCAGATAAGAATATATTTGAGTTATATGATAAGAAAATTTGAAAACATTTTTCATATAATCTCTGTTTATTATAAATAGGTCGTTATACGTTTTTTATGTCTGTCTATTAACATTTGTCAAATTTTATTAGACGTAAATACGAATTGTAGGTTGGCGTACTTAACCCTTTGAGCCCCGAATTTTTTTCGTGACTATAGAACTATTTTCTGTGCACAGATTTAATGTATCCATCCTAAATAGGATATGCACAAAATTTGACGTTGCTACATCCTTGCATTCGGGAGATACAGTACCTTCTTTCTGAAAAATAAAAGTCCAATATCGAATAAAGCAAATGCAATATCGTCGAAAAAATCACTTTTAATTATTCTTTAGGTTCTTTTTTACAAGTCTCAACAACAATTTGGAGGGAAAAATTCTTACATTTCGAATACGAACCGATTTAAATAATTTGTACTGTATACGCTAATTGGTACTGTACACATTTTTGCACTCATCTATATATTGAAATGCTTATAACTTGGCCAAAAATTTGAATTTTTATATTTTTCCTTTGATATGTGTCGTCCATAATCAGCTCCTAACATATATAATCCAAATAGTATACATATACTAGCATTGTTGCCTGTGGGCAACATTGGGCCACAAAGGGTTAATCTTTCGTCGTTCATACACAAAGTTCATTCAAAATTGTTTATGAACTTAGAGAACAATATTTAAGCTTATCTATTGTGTTATGAGTTTTGTTAGAAAGGAAAATCTTTAATTTCGGAAATTAAAAGTGGAATGTTTTATTTTAATCAAGACAATACGATTGCTGCAGGATAAAAACAGAATAAAGATGCATGTTTTTATACGATGAACTTAAAAATAGTTGAAGGTTACGACGAAATCGTATATCGTCACCAAATATGCTATTTTAATTTTAGAAGCTACTACATATTTCAAAGGTGAATTGGTGGGTTGTTGTAAACCTCCCTTCCATTGTGTGCAACCAAATATATTCCTATGAAGATCATATTTTCAATCACTTATGATTTGTTATTTCTATCTATTCTATTTTTTTATTTCTCTATTTTTTTTTTTTTTTTTTTTTGTTAAACTGATACAAAAGAAACAGATATACTTACAAGTGTTTTCTTCCACAACAAAACCTTTTCTAGTTGATACCGAAGATTCCATTTATATGAAAGTCACGTTTTGAGTGTCACAAAATTTAATGTTAGCAACAAAAACAACAACAAATAAATAAAGGTCGTTCTTTCTCTTGGAATGTATCGGTGAGTAATTTGTTGCATATGTGCCTAAATATATAATATTTAACTATAAATAAGTTTTGGCAAAGATATTGGAATATGAAAGGATTTTTTATGTCTGTCTATTAACATTTGTCAAATTTTATTAGATGTAAATACGAATTGTAGGTTGGCGTACTTAATCTTTCGTCGTTCATACACAAAGTTCTTTCAATATGTTTTATGAACTTAGAGAACAATATTAAGTCGTGAATTTTTTAATGAATATTTTTTTCAAGGACCAAAACAAGGCATTAATTTTTAAAGAATATTATTTCAACGACCAAACAAGGTATGGATTTTTCAAAGAATATTTTTTCACGGAGCAATACAAGGTGTAAATTATTAAAAGACTATTTTTCAAGAACCAAAGAAGGCGTGTGTTTTCTAAAGAATAGTTTTTAAGGACCATTACAAGGCGTGGATTTTTATACCCTTCACCACGCTGTGGTACAGGGTTTTATGTCTTTGTGCATATGTTTGTAACAGGCAAAAGGAAACGAGATAGACACAGGGTTCCTTTTGAGAATGTGCATAGAATCACTTTCTTAGTCGATTTATGCTTGTCCGTCCGTCCGTCTGTCCGTCTGTCTGTCCATGTTAAATTGTGAACAAAGTACAGGTCGCATTTATGATCCGAATTGGATGAAATTTGGCATAGGTCTCTTATTTGGCTCAAGGACGAACCCTATTGAAATTGGACAAAAATCGGTTCAGATTTAGATATAGCTCCCATATATATTTCGTCCGATTTTATGTAAATGGGGTACCAAAGTCCTCATATATCTTCCGATTTCCACGAAATTTGGCATTGTGTACTGACTTGAGTCTAGAATAATGATGTGTTAAGTTTCGTGAAAATCGGCTCAGATTTCGATATAGCTCTAATATATATGTTCGACCGATTTTAGGTAAATGGTGTACCAAAGACCTTGTATATCTTTAGATTTTCCCCAAATTTGGCATAACGTACTGAATTTAGTCTAGAACTATGTGTGTTGAGTTTCGTGAAAATCAGTTCAGATTTAGATATAACTCTCATATATTTTAGCCCGATTTAATGTATATGGTGTACCAAAGTCCCTATATATCTTTCGATTTGGACGAAATTTGGCATAGCGTACTGAATTAAGACTAGAATGATGTGTGTAATTTTTTTTTTTGAAATCGGTTCATATTTATATATACCTCACATATATATTTTTGTCCGATTTAATGTAAATGGTGTACCAAAGTCCCTATATATCTTTCGATTTGCACGAAATTTGGAACAGCGTACTGAATTAGGTCTAGATTGATGTGTGTTAAGTTTTGTGAAAATCAGTTCAGATTTCGATATAGCTCCCAGGTAAATGGTATACCAAAGCCCCTATATATCTTTCGATTTGCCTAAAATTTGGCATAACGTACTGAATTTAGTCTAGAACTATGTGTGTTCAGTTTCGTGAAAATCTGTTCAGATTTAGATATAGCTCCCAAATATATGCTCGTCCGATTTAAGGTAAATGGTGTACCAAAGTCCCTATATATCTTCCGATTTCCACGAAATTTGGCATAGCGTACTGAATTAAGACTAGAATGATGTGTGTAATTTTTTTTTTGAAATCGGTTCAGATTTATATATATCTCACATATATATATATATTTTTGTCCGATTTAATGTAAATGGTGTAGCAAAGTCCCTATATATCTTTCGATTTCCACGAAATTTGGCACAGCGTAATGAATTAGTTATAGAATGATGTGTGTTATGTTTCCTGAAAATCAGTTCAGATTTAGATATAACTTCTATATCTGACCAAATGAAAAATTTAGTATCGGTTGCAGAATGACATGTTTATGGATCCAATTTCATTTTACTGGTCCTTTAAAAATGTGACGTCTGTTATGATTCAAAGTGGTGAAGGGTATCATGTAATCGGCTTCGTCCGACTTTACTACTTTCCTTACTGGTTTTGTTTAACGAAATAAAAAGGTGTACATTTACTGTTAGTATCATTAAAAGGTGTACAGTTATTGTTAGTATCATAAATTGTAATTTGTATAGCATTTAGCTATTTAAATGTATATTAATATTAATAATTAGAAAATCCATAAACCTATATGACTGAGGGTATAACAAGTAAATTAAAATTGGCAGCTCTCAAATATTGTTCATAAAACTTATTACTAAATAGTCTTCAGGTTCGATTAAATTCTCCACATAGCCAAACGTCACAAATCTCTTAAAATAAACTCTTTTAAAATTGCAGACATTACCAGTTAAGACAAAAAAGTATCAATTCCCAGAAGAATATTATTCCCAGAGGAATGTTTTCTGATAAGCAAAAGGACTATCATCTCTACTCAATAGCCAATAGTCTGTACCCCATCCACTTCGTGTGTTACAAGAAAGTTATAAAATATATATTGTACCATTTGTGTTTCAGTAACTTCCGTTTGAGTAAAGTTTCCAACGATTGAAGTATTATTTAATAATCAATTTTACATAGCAAACTTTATGAAACAATGTTATAAAGTAATTAGATGGTAGGATAACAATGTTTGTTAACTTAATAAAGTTTTAATAAATTTGTTTTAACTTCGTTAGGGATTTATCGAAGTGCAAAGCTATCGATAATAAATTACATTACTTTCATGTTATTTTTTCCATAGCAGTGGTTAGTGGCTACATTTTTTGTTTCTGTCTTCCGTTTGAAGAGACCTATTAAAATTTCAAATTTATTTAAGATTTTCAATGGGCTGGTAAATGAATACAAATGCTTGTTAAGGTTTGTAACTTTGCACATATATAATTGAAGATTTAAAAGAGAAGAAAAATAATTTACAAAAAATTTTTGTTATTGTTTTGTTGTTGTTTTTTGTAATTAAAGAAAAGTCCTTATTTTTGATGGCGGGCATGATAACTCCTCACTGGAACATCGGAATCCGAAAATTCCAACGGTGTTAGAAACAGTACATGTCTGGCTCTCGTATGAACTAGGATTATTGACTTCGCTCTAAAATTAACAAAATGGCGGACCTTTGAAAAATTTTTTTGGAAAATCGCCGATTTTTTTGCCAAAAACCAAGTAAAAAAATAAGGAAGATCTTCACCGATTGGCTTTATCCTAGGTTCATACGAGAGCTATACACTACCAGAGAAACGTTGCAAAATTTGGAACCGATTGGATTATTAGTTTTTGAGTTATCGTGCCCGCCATTCGCAAAAAAATGTTTAGAGAAAAACGCGTTTAAAGTTTGAGAAGCCCTTCAGCCGTCACTTGATGCTGACACAATAAATCGGCTATATCTTCAAGAGTTCTTGATATTTTTACTTGAAATTTTGTAGAGACATTCGATTCGAATTATATCAACAAAAATTTTGACCCCGAGAATGGAGGGGGTCCCCTTAAGTGGAACACATCCAATATTTATTTAGGATAATATATTATATTTATGATAATCTTGTTAGTTAAAAACAAAAAACAAATTTCATATTGCAAATTGTGTGAACCCTAAACATTTTTTAATACTAAACCAATATGATGGATTTCCGAAGAAAAAAAATGTTTTTTTTTTTTTTGTTTTTTTCTTTTTTTTTTTTGCAGATTAAACAAATTGTATGCCACATTAATTCTACATCATTAAATATTACATATTGCTTTTTTTTAAATTTCATGACATTATCCATTATAATATTGCAAACATAATTTGCATATTTATATAAAACTACTTTTCAATAGAGCATTAAATCAATTGTTTTAAATTCGATTAAACTCGTTAAATTCTCTTGATATATTTACACACATTATATTCTTAAATGTATTTATGTGGCTACATGGAGATTTGTTTATTATGTTAATAAAATTGTAATAAATTGATTTAAATTTGCATATATTAGGATAGCATTTAGGTTTGAATAGGACATCAAACAAATAAGGATAGCAGAGATACATTGTGATATCATTTGCATGAAAAAGACAAACTGTTGGACGGTAAAAGGTTAGAAAAATACAGAAAAACAGGGCCGTTGTATGGAAGCCATGTAAAAACATTAAGCCATATCGAACATTTTTTGGAACTACATTGATGGAGAAAATGCGGCTAAGGCTTTAAATGTGCCGAGAATGGTGTGAAGCCTGTTAACCCTCCAAGAAACCACAGTGACAAACATTCAAAATGTATATAAATTGTTCTACAAGGGGAAAACTCAAAATATCAAATAAGGATCCATTGGGACTACCCCGAAACATTTATCAATATTGATAATAATAGGGAGATTATTCTACCTATTAAAAATCGAAAATATAAAATTATAGACAATTCGGTTGAAAAATGTGTCCAAAATATCCAAAATATCGTTTTTAGGGACTACAGTAAAAAGTAGTTTAGAATAATTTTAGTAGTAGCAATGTGTGCGCAAAATTCGAAAACGATTGTTTCAGCATCAAGTGACGGCTAAAGGGCTTCTCAAACTTCAAACGCGTTTTTCTCTTTTTCGAATGGCGGGCACGATAACTCAAAAACTAATAACCCAATCGATTCCAAATTTTTACACGTTTCTCTGTGAGTGTATAGCTATCGTATGAACTAGGATAAAGCCAATCGGTGAAGATCTTCCTTATTTTTTAACTTGGTTTTTGGTAAAAAAATCGGTGATTTTCCAAAAATATTTTTTTCAAAGGTCCGCCATTTTTGTTAATTTTAGAACGAAGAGACACACAAGTGATCTTTCTATCACCGTTGAAATTTTTGGATTCCGATGTTCCAGTGAGAAGTTATCATGCCCGCCATCAAAAATAAGGACTTTTCTTTAATTACAAAAAACCAACAACAAAACAATAACAAAATTTTTTTGTAAATTATTTTTCTTCGCTTTTAAATCTTCAAATATATATGTGCAAAGTTACAAACGTCAACAAGCATTCGTATTGATTTACCAGCCCATTGAAAATCTTGAAAAATTTTAATCGGAATGGGGGGGGGTTTCCCTTAAGGTAAATGGTGTGCCAAAGTACCTATATATCTTTCGATTTTCACGAAATTTGGCATAGACAACTAAATTAAGTCTAGAGTGATGTGTGTTAAGTTTCGTTAAAATATGTTCAGATTTAGATATAGTTCCCATATATATTTTCGTCCGATTTAGGGTAAATAGTGCACCTTCGATTTGCACGAAAGTTGGCATAGAGTACAAAATTAAGTCTAGAGTGATGTGTATTAGATTTCGTGAAAATCGGTTCATATTTACATATAGCTCGTGTATATGTTTTCGTCCGATTAAAGGGGACCACCCCATTTTCGCCTATTTTTGACAACAATCTAAGTTAAAAATAAGGAAGTTCTTCATTGATTGGCAATACACTACCAGAGAAACACGTCAAAATTTCGAACCGATTGGATTGTTAGTTTTTGTGTTGTCGTGCCCGCCATTCGTAACACATTTAAAGTTTAAGAATCACTAGATGCTGACACAATAAATCGACTATATCTTCAAGAGTTCTTGAAATTTTGTAGGGACATTCTTGAATTAGTGTAGATTCAAAAATCTAAATAAAACTTTTGACACCGAGAATGGGGGTCCCCTTAAGGTAAATAGTGCACCAAAGTCCCTACATATCCTTCGATTTGCACGAAATTTGGCACATCGTACTGAATTAAGTCTAGAACAGAGCTCCGATTTGCTCGATTTTACTCGCGAGTGAAAAATACTCCCGAGTGGGAGTAAGTAAAGAGTACGAGTTTTTTAGGGAGTATACTCTCCACTCTTTTATTTTGTTTGGGAGTGCTCGCGAGTACTTCTTGATGAAGAAAAAGAGTGTGAGTCAAAATGTTCGAAATAGAGTATGAGTTCACTCTAAGAGTGAAATCGAGTGGACAAATAAATTTGGTTATTTGTGTGTGTGTGTGTAGTAGCAAACATTTTTTGATGTTGATCTTTTGTGTGCTGTGGGGAGATCGATTATTTTGTTTACTGAAAATGGGAAAATACAAATAAAAATCTTATACCATATAAGATTTTTATATGTTTTTTATTTTAATTTATAAAATGAATTCAACCGTGTGATTTAATTAATTCAATATTTTTTTAAAAGCATAAACACCTCCAAACAAATTTTTAAAATGGTATTCATTAAAAAATGTGGAAAAGTATTCTCCAAAAATATTAAAAGCGCTGGTTTGAAAGAAAACCCATGAATGCATAAATGGTTCATTATTTAATTTTAGTATCAAAATATTGTCGAGGGTTTCAATTTGGAGGCTGGTTCGTCTTGCTGTCACTATTTCAGACTTACATAAAGTGAACGCAGAGAACGAGCTTGTTGATGCATGCATTCCCAGCAGTACAGCAAACCAAACATCACAAAACAAACAAACAATGCACACAAACAACATCAAGTAAAACAACGGTATCACAACAAAAACATAAATAAAAATAAAAGAGTACTCGGCAAGAGTGTAATCTGCTCACTCCCACTCGAAAACGAGCGAAGCACTTGCGCTCTTATTTGAGTGGCAGAGAAAAATAGAGTATACTCTATTTACTTTTTCTACTCGCAAGAGTACTCCCGCTCGAATTCGAGCGAGTTTCACTCTTCACTCGAATTCGAGCGAGCATTTCGGAGCTCTGGTCTAGAATGATGTTTGGTAAGTTTCCTGAAAATCGGTCTAGATTTTTATATAGGTCCCATATATATTTTCGTCCGTAAATGGTGTACAAAAGTCCCCATATATCTTTCGATTTGCACAAAATTTGGCACAGCGTACTGAATTAGGTCTAGAATGATGTGTGTTAAATTTCCTGAAAATCGGTCCCGATTTAGACATAGCTCCCATATACATATTCGTCCGATTTAATGTAAATGGTACACCAAAGTCCCTATATATCTTTCGATTTGCACGAAATTTAGCATAGCGTACTGGATTTAGTCTGGAATGACACACATCATTCCAGTTTAAGTTTCGGAAAAAACGGTTCAGATTGCGATATAGCTCCCACATACTCATATTTATTCGTCCGATTTTACGTTAATGATAGTCCGATTAACACGAAATTTTGCACAACGTATCAAATTGAAACTTGAATGACGTTATTGCGTTTTGTTGAAATTGGTACATATGCAGCAATAGCTTCAATATCGTTAGCTAAAATGCAAAAAGGCGTAACTAACAAAAGCATAATTGTGTAGGAGAAGCAAAAAACTGTTTTGAATGAAAATTATGAACATGTCATGTGAAATGAAAAAGTATGCCCGGCAGGGTGATATTGCATATGACGAATAATATACTATAATTTTTTTAACAAATTTAGTTATTTAGTTTAATGGCAATCATAACAATTAAGTAAAAACGTGAATTTTTTGTTAGTTACGCCTTTTTGCATTTATCAAATATACCCACTTGTAGTTACGTCTTTTTGTTTTTTGTTAATAGAAGCTCCATTTTTGACCGCAGACGTGTAAAACTTTGTCAAAACATGGAGTTTATTGACATTCACAATATTCATTTAAAAAGTCAATTTTCAATTTTTTGTTAGTTACGCCTTTTTGCATTTTAGCTGACGATATGTATTTCGAACGGGTGTCTGATTGAAATTTAATTTTTAACCTGGGCAGCGTACCGAATAGCATGTATCAATTTTGCTATAAATCGTTTTCCATAAATTTGTCCCATGGTACGCAGACGACACTAAATCTGCCCGAATGAAGTGTAATTTATCATAGGTTGCCGAAAGACATGAGAATGTTCCTTCGAGGGGACATTGATATGCAATTATACGGATATATATGTAGAATATACCCGAAGTGGTGAAGGGTATCATATAGTCGGCCCAGTCCGACTTTACTACTTTCCTTAATGGTTTTTGGTTTTAGTTTCAAACCTCATTAAAATTAAAACTAGGTGACGAAAGCAATATTTTGGCCATCAAAATCGATTTCGAAACCACCAATTGTCAGATGACCGATCAATTTTACATTTTTACTGGTCAAACAAACACTTTCTACCTTTAGATTGGGCTATATGAAAACCCTTCTTAATATCCTCTATAGCTTTCTAGCTTGCCTAAAAACTCCCTGGTCTTCTGCTCCTATATCTAAGTCACTAGTCTTCAGTACGTCTACTATTACGACTGCATGGCGTTCCGCTCGTCTTTAAAGACTCCATTCTTCCTATAAAAACTGCTCGTCAATAAAGACTTACATAATTTTACTTGTAAACATTCTGTTCAACTCATGTATAGGAGACTCCTCGAATCTCTCTAAAATGGCTGCCATAAAATATGGCTTCTGTATATTACCATATTTACAATTCTGAACATTTTTTTTATGATTTTTTTTATGAAATATTTAATTTCTAAAAATGTTTCTCACAAATGCCTTTGCTTTAAATATTAACTAATTTAGTTCGTAATAAAATTTATTCATATAAATGCATACATCAAATACATAAAGACAACACACACACATAAGTACACAAATAGACACCCACACTTGTAATTGTCATTAATTTTCAATATTGACACAAAATTTTTATAAACATATTGAAAGGCTTTATTTATGTAAATTATCTGTAATTGATTTGAATAAACATTTTCGACTATGGAATGATGAAAATGCAAACAAACTCACATACATATGTAACGATAGTTGTATATACATAAATAAAAAAATAAAATTACAAATGCATATATCAATAATAATATGTATGTATCTCGGGATGTGCATATATTTATGTTATATGTATGTATTTCATATAAAATGTAGCATTTGTAAATTATAATTGTCTATAATTGAAAAAATTGAAAATTCAATAGACAAACAAGCGGTATATTAGTATGTAGATTTTAGCTAGTATGTAGATTTTTTGTTGATGAAAAGCTAGGTTTATTAAGTTCAATTATTTTGTCCATTAAAAGCTTTATATTATAAATGCAATCCTAAGTTATAACTTCTAATGGAAATGATCAGTAAAAAGTTTTAATTAAGCCACTAAAAACTCATTGGCCATATTTATGTTGGTTGTAGGAAAATTTTAAAAATGAATGAGAAATTGATGATTTGAGGAATTTCAACAGCATTCCATAGCTCAAAGATATTAAAAGAATATAATATCAGTTCAAATTTGGTGTTATAAAAAATCGGTATTTGTCTGAAAAAGTAGACTTTGTTTATGAATTTGCAATTTTAAAACCAGTGAGCGGAGCTGTATAGTCGGACGGGGCCGACCATATGATACCCTACACAACTTCCACGAAAATCGAACTTTCTGTGGTTCTATATTCTGAGCATGGGCAATATTTCGATATATTTCCACACTCTTGACCGATTAGAGGTCAACCAATATTACTAATATTTAGAACAACCCTTCTAATTTTTTGGCCATATTCCTTTTAGCGTGGGTTGTCTTGCGATGTTAGGCTTTCAATTGTGGTCTATAGATCGACTCGAAATAATACAAAAATTAAGTTCTCGGTCCAGTTTATCCCAAAATTATTATCAGGTCATCAGCGAAAATTATACGCGTTGTCCATGACCATACATGGATTTCAAAGCGATCAGAGCTATATTTCCGATCTCTCGTGTGATAATGGGTTACTAAATAATATCTGAATACTTAAGAACCTGTAAATATTTAAATGTAACTCCCACATCCAAGTACATACGACCATATAATTGGTATAAATTTAAAGGTCAACCACTCCTCTTGAATATACTATCAACTTCTCGGGTCTATGTCCTTCAGTCGTAAATATATACGCTATAGAATACAAATTTTGTAATTTTTCACACAAAAGTTAGGGTCCATTTGACCCGCTAAATATTGACCGATCTTTATCAAAACAGGCATGCTTATTCTTTGGCCCGATCCCCTTTTCCATGCAAAAATTCGTGTTTGGGCCATAATTGCGGCCTCTGGAGCGACCGGAAAAACCAACAAAAATAAAGTTGTTGGTCCATTTCATCCCCTAAATATTAACCGATCTTTTCCAAAAACAATACATGCAAAATTTCGTGAAGATTGGTCCATAACTGTGGCCTGTATCGTGTTTACAAATTATAATGGACAGACGGACGGACACACATGTCTAGTTCGAATCAGCCGGTATACTTAACGAACGGTATACTTAAAGGTGGGTCTAGGACCAATATTTCGCGGCGTTACAAAATGGAATCGACTTAAATCAATCCATAAACATGTCATTCGTTTGTTACAATGGGACAAAAGTATGTAAATCGAATTCAAACAAATATCAAGAGGACATCCGTTGGGCTATGTCTGCACTTCTAGAAAACGCAACTACGTTATTCCATGCTCAATTTTGTACGTTGTGCAAAATGTCATGTCAATCTGACAAACATGAGGACTTTGATGCACCAATAACTTAAAATCGGACGAAAATATATATGGAAGCTATATCCAAATATGAACCAATTTAGGTTATACTAATTTCAGTACATTTTGTTCCCATCAGCCATATATTGGTTCCGTGGTGCGTTAATTACTTAAAATCAATCGATAATATATAAGGGAGCTAAATCTAAATCTCAAACGATCTTCACGAAACTTGGCACACATAATTCTGGACTAAATTCAGTACGCTATGCAATATAAGAACTTTGGTACATTATTTACATTTAATCGAACGAAAAAAAATATATATATATATATATATATATATCTAGATCTGAACCGATTTTCACGTAACTCAGCACATATCATTCCAGACTCAGTACGCTATGCAAATGTCGTGCAAATCGAAAGGTATATAGGGACTTTGGTGGACCTTTTACATTAAATCGGACGAAAGCTACATCTACATCTGAGCCGATTTTCACGAAATGACCAAATGACCACTCTAGACCAAATTCAGTACGTTATGACAAATTTCGTGCAAATCGAAGGATATATAGAGACTTTGGTGCACCATTTACATTACATCGGACGAAAATATTCATGGGAGTTATATCTAAATTTTGACCGATTTTTACGAAACTTAGTAGACATCATTCTTGTCCCAATTCAGTATGTTATGCCAAATTTCGTGAAAATCGAATGATATATAGGGACATTTACATTAAATTGGACGAAACTATATATGGGAGCTATATCTAAATTTGGACCGATTTTAATGAAACTTGGCAGACATCATTCTAGGCTCAATTCAGTACGAAGGATATACAGGGACTTTGGGACATTAAATCGGACGAAAGTATATATGGGAGCTATATCTACATCTGGCCCGATTTTCATGAAACTTGGCAGGTATCATTCTAGGCACAATTCAGTACGCTATGCAAATGTCGTGCAAATCGAAAGGTATATAGGGACTTTGGTGGACCTTTTACATTAAATCGGACGAAAGCTACATCTACATCTGAGCCGATTTTCACGAAATGACCAAATGACCACTCTAGACCAAATTCAGTACGTTATGACAAATTTCGTGCAAATCGAAGGATATATAGAGACTTTGGTGCACCATTTACATTACATCGGACGAAAATATTCATGGGAGTTATATCTAAATTTTGACCGATTTTTACGAAACTTAGTAGACATCATTCTTGTCCCAATTCAGTATGTTATGCCAAATTTCGTGAAAATCGAATGATATATAGGGACATTTACATTAAATTGGACGAAACTATATATGGGAGCTATATCTAAATTTGGACCGATTTTAATGAAACTTGGCAGACATCATTCTAGGCTCAATTCAGTACGAAGGATATACAGGGACTTTGGGACATTAAATCGGACGAAAGTATATATGGGAGCTACATCTGGCCCGATTTTCATGAAACTTGGCAGGTATCATTCTAGGCACAATTCAGTACGCTATGCAAATGTCGTGCAAATCGAAAGGTATATAGGGACTTTGGTGCACCTTTTACATTAAATCGGACGAAAGCTATGTGTACATCTGAGCCGATTTTCACGAAACTTGGCAGACATCACTCTTGACCAAATTCAGTACGTTATGCCAAATTTCGTGCAAATCGAAGGATATATAGGGACTTTGGTGCACCATTTACATTACATCGGACGAAAATATTCATGGGAGTTATATCTAAATTTTGACCGATTTTTACGAAACTTAGTAGACATCATTCTTGCCCCAATTCAGTATGTTATGCCAAATTTCGTGAAAATCGAATGATATATAGGGACTTTGGTGCACCATTTACATTAAATCGGATGAAACTATATATGGGAGCTATATCTAAATCTGGACCGATTTTAATGAAACTTGGCAGACATCATTCTAGGCTTAATTCAGTACGAAAGATATATAGGGACTTTGGGACATTAACTCGGACGAAACTATATATGGGTGCTATATCTAAATCTAGACCGATTTTCACGAAACTTGGCGGACATCACTCTAAACCCAATTCAGTACGTTATGACAAATTTCGTGCAAATCGAAGAATATATAGGGACTTTGGTGCATCATTTAAATTAAATCGGACGAAACTATAAATGGGAGCTACATCTAAATCTGGCCCGATTTTCATGAAACTTAACAGGCATCATTCTAGGCTCAATTCAGTACGTTGTGCCAAATTTCGTACAAATCAAAAGATATATAGGGATTTTTGTGCCTATATAGGACGAAGTATATATATAGGAGCTATATCTAAATCTAAACCGATTTTTCACAATTTCAATAGGGTTCGTGCTTGGGCCAAATAATTGAGCTGTGCCAAATTTCATCCAATTCGGATTATAAATGCGACCTGTTCTTTTACAATTTACACTTATTACAAGCTCATGGTCTGGAGTGTGGACATTTCATTATGGCGATTAAAACCCTTGGCGCGTATATTAAGAATCCGGAAGAATAAATTCGCCAGAGGTCAAGTTTTTTTTATAGCGTGATGATCTTTTTTCTGGAAACTCAAGAGTATATGAAGAAAATTTTTTTTTATCATCATATAAATCAGATGATTTTTGATATGACATGTATTTAGTCAAATCGAAGGAGGAATAATTTGGTAAAATATAACCTCCTTCTACCCCAACTTCTCGTTCGTCTTTTTCATCTGTAATTTACTTCAAACCTGATCTGTACACCACAAGGTGTACAGATCAAAGCTTTAACATTTTAATTACATTTATTTTTGTCAAGGTTTTAGGCTAAAAATAAATTTAATATTGAAAATCGTAGTCACAATTCCACAAGTTCACACCTTTTTCTGTGCTAATTAGTTCGTAATGTTGCAATTTACTGTAAATCAGTATCAATATCGCATGGTGTATATGGCAACACTTTTGGTGCATAATGGTACTTCCACTTGACTAAATTCAAATAAATTTTGTGTCGATGCAGCACAAAAGTGCAGCAATAAAATCAAATATTAGCCTATAATGACACCTATGGCATATTTTAATGCAAAGTGATTTACGCTTGACCAATCACCGTGACATCATTTAATTGCATCACAAATTTGGTGTCAAATGCCGAAATGTTTGTATATTTGGGCCATAGACAGTGCTGCCAAAACTTTGTTGATAAAAAATGCTAGATTTGGTTTAAAAAAGTGCTAAAAAATTTTAAAAAGTGCCAAATAAAAGTGCTAAAAATTTTATAAGAGAAATTAACAGAATTTGATGTAATTTGATATTTTGTATTCTCCTTATGTTCAAATTTCCCTACCATAAATCATAACTGTCGGGGTAGGCCCTAGAGAACGAAATTTTGGTGACGTTGGACATGTTTTCCATCAAATTGACTATAGTTTGAAACTTTTGTTTTTAATGGTGTGTCAAATTCTCCCACTAAAACGTTTTAATACCGGAATGGCATATACATATACAAAAACTGTCAAGGTGAAGGCTTGCAAATAGTCCTTATATTAAAGTAATACTCCTTCTTTATTTTGAAAGTTTTAGACGCATTCTCTGTGTTCTCTTACAGCCTGTTTTCCAAACGAACGAATTCGAGTGACTTACGACCAAACCTTTATTTATGTTTATAAATGTTTTCTGATTCAACACAAAAATAAATGACATATTTTTCAAAACCAAGGAGTTTGGTCGTAAGTCACTCGAATTCGTTCGTTTGGAATTTTACAAAAACAGGCTGTTAGGGTAGGATATATTTATGAGGGATATTTTCTAAATAAGTCTATGTTTGGACATATCCCCTTATAAAGGTTCCATCCTATCTGCGTCCTTATAAGGTTTAGAACCTTTTCCTGCCGAAGTGTAGGTCCGTCTTTTGACATAACCCCATTATAAAATGGGACGCGACGCATTTTCGGTACTCTGAAGTGGCTATAATTTGGCATTCCGTATACAGATGAATAAAAAACTCCTTTCTAGAAAGTTTCCGATTTGGGTCATCTCAAATTGGTTTTTCATTTTACCAAATAAAAACCCTACTAGCAGGCGGTGCTATAGTAACCATATGAAGTGCAGGGTATAAAACCTTCTGACTGGGCGAACTTCAACACTTTTTTATAGATGTACTGGCACTTTTTATACCCTCACCACATTGAGGTACAGGGTATTACGTTCTTGTGCATATGTTTGGAACAAGCAAAATAACCGAGATAGACACATGATTCCTTTTAAGAATATGCATAGAATCACTTTCTAAATCGATGCATACATGTCCCTCTATCCGTCCGTTTGTCTGTTCACAGTTTATGCACTAAAGACTTAAAGTTTGTTATATTGGGACACAATTTTGTACAATGTACTGAAGTTAATATAAATTAATATAAATTAACAGGTTTCGTTGAAGTCAGTTGAGATTTAGATATAGCTCCCATATATATTTTCCTTGGAATTTAGGTATATGGTGCACCGAGTTTTGTTGAAATTGGTGCATATGCAGACACAGCTTTCACAGCTGGTAAATTAATGTCAATGCTTGTTAAGGTTTGTAACTTTGCACATATATATTTGAAGATTTAAAAAGGAAGAAAAATAATTTAGAAAAATTTGTTGTTGTTTTTTGTGATCAAAGAAAAGTCCTTATTCTTGATGGCGGGCATGATATCTCCTCACTGGAACATCGGAATCCGAAAATTCCAACGGTGTTAGAAAGAGCACATGTCTGGCGTATGAACTAGGATTATTGACTTCGTACAACAATTAACAAAATGGCGGAACTTTGATTTTTTTTTTTTTTTTTTTTGTAAAATCGCCTAAGTTAAAAAAAGGAAGATCTTCACCGATTGGCTTTATACTAGTTTATATGAGAGCTATACACTCCCAGAGAAACGTGTCAAAATTTGGAACCGATAGGATTATTAGTTTTTGAGATATTGTGCCCGCCATTCGTAAACGAGAAAAATGCGTTTAAAGTTGGAGAATCACTCTTGCCGTCACTTGATGCTGACACAATAAATCGGCTATATCTTCAAGACTTCTTGAGATTTTCCCTTGAAATTTTGTAGGGACATTCTAGAATTAGAGTAGGTTCGAATTAAATCAAAAAAAATTGAATCCGAGAATGGGGGGTCCCCTTAAAAGACATATGTAGAATATACCCAAAGTGGTATAATATAGTCGGCCCAGTCAGACTTTACTACTTTCCTTATTGGTTTAACATTGGGAAATCAAACTTATAGCGTGAAACATAGGAACATTTTAAGTCGTCAATGTGAAATCGGAATAATACCAAAATTCGTAACTAACTTCAGAAAAAAATAAAAATGCTAAAAAAGTGCTAGGTGCTAGATCAACTTTTTTGGTGCTAAACGAGTCTGAAAAGTGCTAAATCTAGCACTAAAAGTGCTAAATTGGCAACACTGGCTATAGGGATGTATATGATATCTAATGAACTGGTGAAATTTCCACCATATTTCAAATAATGAATATACATTTTACAAGTAGAAAAAAGTACGATGTATATAAATAGGGGATTTCAAAACAAAGGCACTCCGTTTATTTAATGTGCCTACCAAAAATGAGGCGGGTCTTTTATATGAGAAAATGCGCCTACATTTTTTTTAATAAACCAAAATAGCGTCGGACTATGTGATTGGTATACTTCAATATCCAACATCCAAGGAGAGATTGGTACCTATGTGCAAAATTTTAAGTACAGGGTTGCCCATATTCGACGGACCCATGTTTTTTTCGATGACTCTTTGGGCCCATTCCAATCGACGAGGCTTGTTCGCAGGCAACATTCTTTGCGTCAATTGCATTTTGTACGGGAACAAATGCAAATCAATGCGAATAATCCGTTGTGAAGTAGACCGAGCCATGCCCAACTGCTGAGAACGGCGTTTTTGGGGACCTCTCAACACTGGCTCGTACGGCAGCGATATTCTCTGCCGATCGCCTTGGTCGACTTTTATATGGCCTCTTCGGATTAGAAAGAGCCTTACCAGTCGAAAATTGTTCGTATAAACGCTTAATGGTGTTCTTAGAAGTCGCACTTCTCACATTTTTTAATGTTTTAAAAGCCTGTTGAGTTTTCACAATTGACTTCTTTTGTTGAATGTAAATTTCAACTATTTCAGAGGGCTCGCGTGGCGTGTATTGGTTCATGGTAAAAATCTGCTTAGACTGACGCTTCAAACGCGGTATGTCATTAAGCGATGTGACATATCTGTAAAAAGTTATGGCGTTGCCAAATGGGTCCGCCGAATATGGGCAACCCTGTATTCTTCTTGAATATTTGCACAAGAAAATCTGAGAATATTGCTGTTATAGCCCAAAGTGTTGATGAAAATCAAGGTTGGTCCATTTCTTTGAAATTCGCCATTTACCTTAAATCGGACAAAAATATATATCTGAACAGACTTTCACGAAACTTTGCACACATCATTCTAGACCTAATTCATTATGCTGTGCCAAATTTCGTGCAAATCGAACGATATATAGGGACTTTGGCGCCTCATTTACATTAAATCGGACGAAAATATATATGGGAGCTATATCTAAATATGAACTGATTTTCACGAAACTTAACACATATCATTCTAGGCCTAATTCATTAAGTTGTGCCAAATTTCGTGCAAATCGAGATATATATATATGGGCAATATTGCCAATTTTTTAACATAGCTGAAGCGGAGGTTCACCCCTTTATAACTCGGGAACTACTTAAGTATATGAAAAAAAGTGAATAGTTTTGGGTTAATTGATCTGTCGTTGCAAACTGTTCATGATATTGACCTCCAAACTTTATTTTGGTGGAAGCTGTGTCTACTTTAATGTAAAAAAATGTGTAAAAACACGTTGAGGCGAACCAGTTTTTTTATGTTCTCTATCGATTTGTGACTAAGCCACTCATTGCACGGTCTTCGTGTCAAAATAAAACTAGAAGCCAACAAAATGGGGACTACGCCCCTTATGTATCATTTTTCAAAATTTTCACTGTATCTGCCTTTAAATGATGCTGACATTTTGAAGCTCGATTTTGAGTGTTTTTTTAATTTTACTTCTAGCTTTAATACGCGAACAGGAATTTATAAAAATCGATTATAAGATTATTGTAGTCGCGAATCTGCGTAATTTGATATGTATTTTGTGTATGTAGTATGCACAGCTTCAGAGTAATACTCATCCGAAGGTGCGAATTTTGTGCGATCAAATTTCTAAAAAACCTATTTTTCGGGCCAAATTTGTAGATCTGTCAACTGAATGATATGGGTACCCGCGATCAATAAGGTTTTTTACGTTTCGGATGATATAAAATCTTCTTCGTGAAAATCCATCTAGTAGAACGGCGGGAACCTGCCTTCCAAAAACACGAAATTTGGCAAAAAATGTTTTTGAAAATATCGCGGATTTAATTGCGTTTTCTGTGGATCATTTCCGCTTCAATAAATGACCTCATACGGATTTTGATCTTTTTCGAAAAGATAACTTTAAATACTTCAGCCGAAAGAGAGATGTACCCAATTTATCTCAAAAATAGATTTTGCTGGCACATCCATGGTTCTTAATGGACCACATTGAAATTGTATATATCGATGTATTTTTTTAGGGTGCACACCGAAATCGGATGCGCGTTAATGGCATATGGAGTTTTCGGAAATTATTCGCGTTTTACGATTTTTTGGGTACTTCAATGGAACGTGCGGCACATCTTAGCCGTCAAATGAAATTTCGCAAAATATATATGGATTGGAAGATAAACTTCAGTACTTCCTGGAAACCGCATGCGCATCAAATGATTTTGAGAATTACGCGATTTACACGCAATTTAAAATGTATATTTCATAATATTATTTTATTTTAAGATTTATTCCTATTTATAGAATTCTAAGATTTATCGGAAGGGTCTTGATATAATCCGCAAGGCGTATACTTATACACAGAAAGGGATTATTATTATATATGTCAATTTTTCGGCGAAATTCGGGTAAAATAGCAAAATAACCCCAACATTTTTTTCTGAAATTTCTTGTATACAATTAAAAAAATTAATATGATGACATTATTTTTTCGAACCAAAAACAAATATTTTTCCTCAATATCTTGTTTTGTTGTCGCTGTGATTTACAAACCGCTACACGGACTTGTGTGATTTTGATATCATTTGATTCATCATGGTGTTTAGATTATGTAGATATTTTTAAATTAATTTTTAGGTGTGTGTATGTCATTAATATAATGAAAATATTTATGAAATCTGCTGTATTTTTTTATTTTTCTCATATTTCGCGAAGATGTGCAACTTTATCGTGATTATTATAATATATTCATATTCTTACTTTACGGAGGAAGATATATATCAACGTTTTTGGTCAATATAATAAATGGCGTAATTTTAAGATTTTTTTCTTATGCCCAAAATTAAAACCTCGATAACTTTTGCGCGCATCAACCAAAAATTTGATCGCGAACGGTTTCGGAGTCAGAACATTTTTCTCTATATGTGTACCAAAAATCATTGATGTGCCACAAAAACAAAAAAGCTGATTTTTTGAAAATGGAATATTAAAAAATTGGCAATATTGCCCATATATATATAGCTTATAATTGCGGCGTCTACAAAACTAGTAAACCAGACAAAAATAAAGCTTTCGGTTCATTTCATCCTGCAGGAGTATGTAATAGAGTATGTTTTTCACACAAGAGTCTGGGTCAATTTGATCCGCTAAATATTGTCCGATCTTTATCAAAACAGTCATGATTCCCTCCCCTTCGTGGTCTTGTAGCCTCTAAAGCCACCAGAAAAACGGACAAAAATAAAGTTATTGATCCATTTCATCCCTAAAAATTAATGGATCGATATCGATATATTCTATACTTCAAATATCGATACAATACATATCAATACATATATAGTACAACTATATTTTATGTTTATTTAATATCAGTAAAACCCCATTTAATGTAATGAAAATTAAAGAAAATCAAAAATTATTACAAGTTTTTGGAGAAAATCGGGGAATGATTAAAGGCCCACCCATGGTATAATTCACAATGAAGGACCAATGGACGAATGGACGAAGTCGCAAGAAAACTAATGTATTTTAGGAACAAAATAAATGCTTTATGTTAAAAACCAGTAAACTTTTTCAACCATTTCCAAAGAATTCTGCAGATGTGATCCTCACTTCTTTTACTATTTCCTAAGAAGCAAAGATAAATTATTAATAATAATTATTCTTCAGTAATTGGCCATTTATAATTACAAGTTGTATTTGGAAGCATATTCGTACATACCTGTAAAATGTAAAAGAACTGCAATAAATTAAAAAATAATAAGAATAAAGGGAACCATTAGTCTGAGTTTATACATGCAACTTTTTAAGCAACTCTGCTGCTGCTCTCTTTTGAATTTCTTACGCCTTGACACTTTTTATACCCTTCGCCACACTGTGGTACAGGGTATTATGTCTTTGTGCATATGTTTGTAACAGGCAAAAATATTCGAGATAGACCCATGGTTCCTTTTGAGAATATGCATAGAATCACTTTCTGAGTCGATTTATGCATGTCCGTCTGTCAGTCCTTCCGTCCATATATTTTTGTTAACAAAGTACAGGTCACATTTATGATCCGATTTGGATGAAATTTGGCACAAGTCACTCATTTAGCCCAAGGACGAACCCTATTGAAATTGGGAAAAATCGGTTCAGATTTAGATACAGCTCCCATATATATTTTCATCCGATTTAAGGTAAATGGGGCACAAAAGTCCCTCTATATCTTTCGATATATATTTTCGTCCGATTTAAGGTATATATATTTCGATTTGCACGAAGTTTGGCATAGGGTACTGAATTGGATCCAGAATGATGTGTGCTAAGTTTCGTTAAAATCGGTTCAGATTTAGATATAGCCCCAATATATATTTTCGTCCGATTTAATGTAAATAGTGCACTAAAGATCCAATGTACTGAAGTTACTGTAACTTTCGTGTGACAAGTTTTCTTGAAATTGGTTCAGATTTACATATATACTTTCGTCCGATTTTAAGTAAATGGTGTAGTAAAGACCCATAGCTGGGCCGATTGGCAAAACGTACTGAAATTAATATACATTAATCTCGGCCAAGTTTCCTTGAAATCGGCTCAGATTTACATATAACATAGTTTCCATATATAATTTCGACCTATTCATGTTGATTGTAAACCAAATAATCAATAGGTTCTCCATTGATATTACATTTTAAACAGTGAAGCATACCAAATAGCGTGCGTAAAGTTAGCTTAAATTCTATTTACAAAGTATGGAATAGATTGCAGAATGACATGTGTAAGAATTGACGTTAGTCGGTTTACTTATATATAAAGATCGCATTTTGAAGTTCGTTCAATTTCATGTCAATGTTCCTTCGAAAATACGACATCTGTAAAGATACACATGTAGAATATCCCCAAAGTGGTGAAGGGTATCATATAGTCGGCCCAGTCCGACTTTACTACTTTCCTTACTGGTTATACCTCTCACTTCTAAGAACTCAGAAGAGTTGCTTATAAATGTTGCATGTATAAATCCCGACTTATCGTTGACTATATAAACTTGACAACCAGTGTATTTGGATAAAAATGCTTTTAATTGCTGCCAATTATTGACTTTGTCAGAACTGAGAAACAAACAACACAGAAATATACTACAAAAAACATACCGAAATCAAAACACGTGTAAAAACAATTCCTTGATTCCTTCCAATTCATTGGAATTGAAAAAGTGTGTAAACAATATTTCTTATCAAATTCTTTCTTTTCTTCCTACCATTATTACATGACCTGTTCTTTAAATTCTGTTTTCGGGATATATATTAGCAAATAACATTCGTATTGCTTCAGTGGCTATCATTAATCTACCGCTGTGTGAATACAAAAAAAAAATCGGCAAATTGCCAAAACAAGCATCACATTGATTTACCTTTTTTGCGGCATGCTTCTGGCCAGGTCAATCCATTAAAAAGCGATTTACGCTTGACTTGATATTGATTTCATTTATTAACAATTTCAATGCAAAACCATGGAAGCAGTTGAAAAGTTATTTATTTTGAGTTTTTCGCGTTCTATAAACAACAGTAGGTTTAAAATAATGAACCGGACATTGAAAACTTTTTGTAGGAAGCAAAAATAATTCAATTTGAATATAATTAGCATCATATGAGCAATTCGGTTACTTCTAGCCAAATTTGAAATGTTCTTGAATTGTTGTTTTAATTCTAAGAAATTTTTTACGTGGGCAATCTATTGATATTTTAAATTTTGTGAGACATGAGCTACATTTAAAGAAATACTTTAAACGGAAAATCCATATCTGCAGATTGAAGAATAGTTCTCCTCTTATTTATATGAGAGTTCATCCAATTTTACAGATTGAAAAGGTGATAGTCTTCAGTTTGAGAAGTTTCTTCTTTAATATAGCATTGATATTTGTCCATTTATTTTCAATATATATCCCACATTTAACACGACTACATCAACAACAGTTCATATCAATTTCACAAACCAAACTCTATTCAAAAAATATACCCATCTCATCCAAATATAACTTCATGTTGTGTATTAGTGACGAGAGTCATTACAAATTTGTTAGTCATTTTGTATGAACGAAAATATTTTATTATTTGCACTTGAAAACTGGCCATTAAACTGTAATTTGAAAAAAGCTAAAGTACCCATCATGTTTGTATGTTTTTTTTATTTCTTAGCTGTATATAACTTCTTTTAACATTGTACAAAGCAACACTCAATATAAAAGCCATCTCTACACACAACACAGCTCATCCTCACTTCAAATGCTTCATGAATATTGATAGGATATTTATGGAGATGGTCATATGTACAATATCCTTTAGATAGAATAGACATAGCATCTTTGGAGGACCATCGAAATGGAATCGGACGTGAAGTACATAGATATTTGAACTAAATTAAAACAATCAGAAATTTATGAAAAATTTAATGTCTATCAGCGGGCAAACAATGTAAAAGATCTATATAAAAAAGGACGTATTTAAGGGAACCCCCTTTACAAAAAAATTTTGTTGTTGTTTTGTTGTTGTTTTTTGTAATTAAAGAAAAGTCCTTATTTTTGATGGCGGGCATGATAACTCCCCACTGTCTCTCGTATGAACTAGGATTATTGACTTCGCTCTAAAATTAACAAAATGGCGGACCTTTGAAAAAATATTGTTGGATAATCACCGATTTTTTTACCAAAAACCAAGTTAAAAAATAAGGAAGATCTTCACCGATTGGCTTTATCCTAGTTCATACGATAGCTATACACTCACAGAGAAACGTGTAAAAATTTCATTAGTTTTTGAGTTACCGTGCCCGCCATTCACAAAAGAGAACAAGTGAAAAAGGCGTTAAGTTCGGCCGGGCCGAACTTTTTATACCCTCCACCATAGGTATACTGAATGTCCCCAAGGGACATTCCAAAAAACTGAGAGGGGTTTCGGTATAGTACCGTTAATACTAGATCTCTGTATTTGATAACGCGCTCAAGAACCCCAAAATACCGAAAATTAGGGGTACCCTTATATGGGGGCTACCAGAAAAAATGGACCTATATTCAATATTTTTTTGGGGAGATTTGGTACCTATTAGGGACTCATAATACTAAATTACAGCCAAATCGGTGAAAAAAATCCGGTCAAAACCCCCAAAAACTGGAAATTGGGAGGAACCTTTATATGGGGTCTACCAGAAAAAGTGGACCTATATTTATAATTTTTAGTGGGTAATTTTGGTACCCAATAAGAACCCTATATACCAAATTTCAGCGAATTCGGTTGAAAACCGCGCTCAAGAACCTTAAAATTCCGAAAATTGGGGGTACCGTTATATGGGGGGTACCAGAAAAAATTGACCTATATTTATAATTTTTAGTAGGGAGATTTGCTTCCCAACAAGAGCTCAAAGTACCAAATTTCAGCGAATTTGGTTGAAAACCGCGCTCAAGAACCTTAAAATACCGAAAATTGGGGGTACCGTTATATGGGGGGTACCAGAAAAAATTGACCTATATTTATAATTTTTAGTAGGGAGATTTGCTTCCCAATAAGAGCTCAAAGTACCAAATTTCAGCGAATTCGGTTGAAAAACACGCTCAGGAACCTCAAAATACCGAAAATTGGGGGGTACCCTTATATGGGAGCTATGCCTAAACGTGGACCGATATATCCCATCTTCGAACTTGACCTGCCTGCAGACAAAAGACAACTTTGTGCAAAATTTCAGCACCCTATCTCAATTCCTTCAGAAGATAGCGTGATTACAACAGACGGACGGACGGACAGACGGACGGACATGGCTAGATCGTCTTAGAATTTTACCCTGATCAAGAATATATATACTTTATAGGGTCGGAAATGAATATTTCGATGTGTTACAAACGGAATGACAAAATTAATATACCCTCCATACTATGGTGGAGGGTATAAAAACGCGTTTAAAGTTTGAGAAGCCCTTTAGCCGTCACTTGATGCTGACACAATAAATCGGCTATATCTTCAAGAGTTCTTGAGATTTTTTCTCTTGAAATTTTGTAGGGACATTCTTGAATTAGTGTAGATTCGAATTAATCAAAAAAAAATTTTGACCCCGAGAATGGGGGGGTCCCCTTAAGCAACCATGGCATCTACCATTTGGTATGCTGCAACACAGTGCGCTATCCAACATTTATCTCGACACAAAATTCATTGTGCACTAATTCATCCTAAGCTATGCTATAATCCATGTAAAGCGAACCTACGACATAGGCTCTTCCATTTGCATACAAATATATATTAGGGAGCTATATCTATAATGAGTATATATATATATATATATATATAACTATATATAACTAAAGCATTCCAGACTAAATTCCATAAAATTTTGTCTCAATCGGACCAATATTGGGAGTTCGATGCACCATTTACATAAAATCGGACAAAACTAAATATGGAAGTTATATCTAATTCTGAATCGATTTCAACAAAACTTGGCATATATCAATCTATACCTAATTCAGTAGGGGAGACTGGGGCACCTTCGGCACTTTTTGTTTAGAGCTCTATATCTCAGTACTTATTCAAAATATATAAAAAACTTTATGACTGATTATTCTCCTCTGACACTTAATTATAAAAACTAGTACCAAAGGGTATAACAATTAGTATTAGTTAAAAATTTTTACAGTTGTGTAAAAAAGGTCAAATTCGCCATCGCTATCAGTCTGGTTGAAATTCAGATCCTCTAAAGGCTCTATTTGGTTTTAATACGCGACACAATGTTTGAATTTTAGGGCTATATTTTCTAGCGGCGGACGTTGAAATCTCAAGGTCGCACACACTATCAGAAATAGGTTTTTTCTGTATATGGCTACATCTAAATTTGGACCGATTTCAACATAACTTCACAAATATCAATCTGGATCTAAGTCAGTACTCTGTGCAAAACTTTGTTTCCAGAGGACTAATATCGGCAGTATAGGGCTCTATTTATATAAAAATCAGACGAAACTGTATATGTAAGCTATATCTAAATCTGAACCGATTCCAACAAAACTTCGCAAACATCAATCTGGATCTAATTCAGTTCTCTGTAAAAATGTTTTTCTCAATCGAACAAACATTGACAGCATGATGCTCCACTTATTACATAAAATCGGACGAAAATATATATGAGAGCTATATCTATATCTAAACCGATTAAAAAAAAGAATTTGGCATACATCAATGAAGACCTAATTTAGTACTCTATGCCAAATTTTGTCTCAACCGGACCAATATTGGGAGTTTCTGTCTCAATCGGACCAATTTTGGGAGTTTGGTGCACCCTTTACATAAAATCGGACAAAACTGTATATGGGAGCTATATCTAAATTTGCACCGATTTCAACATAACTTCACAAATATCAATCTGGATCTAAGTCAGTACTCTGTGCAAAATTTTGTTTCAATCGGACCAATATCGGCAGTATAGGGCTCCATTTATATAAAAATCAGACGAAACTATATATGTGAGCTATATCTAAATCTGAACCGATTCCAACAAAACTTCGCAAACATCAATCTGGATCTAATTCAGTTCTCTGTGAAATTTTTGTCCCAATCGGACAAACATTGACAGTATGGTACTCCGTTTATATAAAATCGGACGATACTATATATGGGAGCTATATATAAATCTAAACCGATTACAAAAAAACTTGGCATACATCAATGTAGGCCTAATTCAGTACTCTATGCCAAATTTTGTCTCAACCGGACCAATATTGGGAGTTTGATGCACCATTTACATAAAATCGGAGGAAACTGTATATAGGAGCTATATCTAAAGCTGAGCCGATTTTCTTCAATTTTAATAGGGTTCGTCCTTGGGCCAAATAAGTGACATGTGCCAAATTTTAATCCATATCGGATCATAAATGCGACATATACTTTGTTCACAAAAATACAAGGACGGGCGGACATGCATAAATCGACTTAGAAAGTGATTCCAAGCATATTCTTAAAAGGAACCATGGGCCTATCACGATTCCTTTTGCCTGCACAAAGACATAATATCCTGTACTCTGTGTTGAAGGGTATACTAAAACATTACAACCAATGTGCACAAAACAATAAAATACCAAATATGGGAGTTATATGGGAACTATCACAAAACATGGGCCAATAGTTATAATTGTTCGTAGGTAGATATGATACCTACCGTTCAGTCAGTTGAAAAACGTCTAAGAATTCCCCTAAAATACCGAAAAATGGGGGCTACTCTAAAAAGTCATTTTCGTTAACAAGATTTGTTATCCAAAAAGAAATTGCAGCCTTTTCGTTTGAAAAACGTACCAAAAATCACTAAATTACCGAATATTACAGTGTATATCAATACTATACCAAAACGTGGACTGATATACCCCATTTGCAATACAACCATGCTAGGAGTAATAGCAACGCCAATACTCTAAATAAAAATGTTGTGATCTTTATCGTGATTTCAACAGACAGACGGACAAAAACGAATAAATCGACATAGAATTTTATTCTGATCAAAAATATATACACTTTATGGGGTCTGCGGTGAATATTTCGATATGTTGGGGGAGGGCATAACAATGAAGTTTTCTTTACTATACACAACTATGTTATCAGGTATTATAGCTTTGTGCAGCCCCAAGAGTTTGTAAAGCCGCGAAATGTTGGTCCTAGAACCACCTTTAAGTGGTTCTAGGACCATATCTCGACTAGCCGAGAAATGTGTGTCCGTTCGTCCGTCTGTCCACGATACAGACCGCAGTTATAGACCAATATTCACCAAATATTGCATGACAAATATTGCATGTGATCAGTTAATAATATTGGAATGAAGTAGACCGAAAATAATTTTTTTTTTGTGTTTTCACATGGTAAAAGGAATCTCGACAAGTAATTAGAAGGGTTGTACTGAATATTAGAAATATTTGTTGACCTCTAGTCGGTCAAGAGGGTGCAAATATGGCGAAATATTGCCCAAGCTCAGACTATATATATATATATATATATGAGTGTGTTTTACGCATGTTTTTTGATTTTCACAGGAGCACAATCATTTTGCCGTTATTTTAAGATTTCTTTAGTTTTGAAAAATTAATGTGATTCATCAAAAGAGTTTTAGCAGTAGAGTTTTTTGTAACAAAAAAAAAAAAAAAAATAATGAGTTTGTTTGGTGAAATAAAATTAATAAATTTTGAACTATAAAACTTTTAAAACATGCATTTTCTTCTTCTTAAAATGTAGGTATGCTCTTTTCCTAACCTTGTACAGAATCATTTGCAATACTACAAACAATAGCACACACACAACCCTCATGTTCAATGAGTATACTAGTTTCCACGACCTAACACAACAAGAACTGAGTATAATTTGCCGATTGACAAATCTTACACGACCATTTGTGAGTTTGTATACATTTTTCTCTCTCATACTCTAGCGCTGATCGTAAAATCAAACAAATGTTGTTGTTAGGGAGTGAACAAATACTCGAATATAAAAAAATACTTGCACTCAGAAGGCTTGACACCCAAAACACTTGTACTCATCTAAGTGGCTTACGTTTGTCTGTGGCTTGTTGAAGTTCTCTGATTGTTAATACGCACCTTGCATTTTCAATTAAAACCATAGAGAGAATTTTATTACCGAAGACTGTAAATTGGTGCGTATGATGAACAATATGTTGTTCAATGGCACTCATACGCATTGCGGAACCACATGTACTGTCAAAATCATTTACAACGATATCGTTTTCAAAGACATATAATCTATAACGAAAGTTCCGCAAAAAAAATTGCTTATTACGAGTATTGCTTATAGCGTGTACTTACTTACTTAGCTGGCTTGTTACAGAACGGTTGTTCCATAAGCCAAGCTAAAAAAAAGATTTCCATGGGCGTCGGTCTTGTGCGCAATTCCACCAATTTGGAAGACCACGTTCCAAGATGTTGTTTTCTACTTGGTCTTTCCATCTAATTCGTGGCCTTCCCCTTCTACGGGAACAATCAGTAGGCTCATTTTTATATGCCTTTTGAGCTGGGGCATTTTCATTCATCCGCACAACATGGCCTAGCCACCGTAGTCGCTGCAGCTCAATACGACTGACTATGTCGATGTCCGCGTATAGCTCGTGGTTCATTCGACGCCGATATTCACCGTCGACGCAGATCGGCCCGTAGATCTTTCGGAGAATTTTTCTCTCAAACACCCCAAGAGCTGCCTCATCTGCTTGCGCAAGTACCCATGCTTCTGATCCATATAATAGCACGGGTAGTATCAGCGTCTTGTAAAGTGTGAGTTTGGTCAGGCGGGAGGTGGCCTTGTTTCTAAACTGCTTACTTAGACCATAGTAGCATCTGTTGGCCATCACAATCCTTCTCAGAATCCGATGTCATTCGTTTTATTTATGGCGGTACCAAGGTATATAAAGTCTTTAACTACCACGAAGCTGTAGTTCTCAAGTTCCACAGTTGGTCCGAGTCTACTGGACGTCTTGCGCGTTGATACCATCAGCTTGGTCTTCTCGCCGTTTACTGCCAGACCCACTTTGGCAGACTCCTTTTCAATTTGTTCAAAAGTGGCTGTTACCGCTCGCAATGTTAGACCCATTATATCGATGTCATCGGCGTAGGCGAGTAACATGTGTTGTTTGGTGTACATAGTGCCATTTCTGTTCACCTTTGCGTCTCGTATGACCTTTTCCCGTAGGATGTTAAAAAGATCACACGACAAACTGTCACCTTGTCTGAATCCTCAAGTTGGGTCTTGAAGGGCTCCGTTAGGTCCTTTCCTACTTTAACTGCTGACCTTGTGCCACTTAAAGTTATCCTGCCGTAGCCGTACTAATTTACGAGATGCAA
>NW_026881522.1:0-34376 GCF_032173495.1 Musca vetustissima | reverse complement strand
CTCTTTCTCCAACCTATCCTAACTTTAATTTCATTCGAGCAGATTTAGAGCCGCCTGCGTAACATGGGGAAAATTTATGGAAAACGATTTATAGCAAAATTGATACACGCTATTCGGTACGCCGCGTTGTTAAAAATATAATCTATATGTGGGAGCTATATCTAAATCTGAACCGATTTTCACGAAAATTAACACACATCTCTCTAGACTTAATTCAGTACGCTAAGCCAAATTTTGTGCAAATCGAAGGATATATATAGGGACCTTGATGCACCATTTACATAAAATCGGACGAAAATGTATATGGGAGATATGTCGAAATCTAAACCGATTTTCCTGAAACTCACCACTCATCATTCTAGACTCAATTAAGTATGCTATGCCAAATTTCGTGCAAATCGAAGGATATAAAGGGACTTTGGTGCTCTATTTACCTAAAATCGGACGAAAATATATATGAGAGCTATAACTAAATGTGAACCGATTTTCACGAAATTTAACACACATCGTTCTAGACTTAATTCAGTACGCTGTGCCAAATTTCGTGCAAATCGAAGGATATATAGGGACGTTGGTGCATCATTTACATAAAATCGGATGAACATATATATTGGAGTTATATCGAAATCTCGACCGATTTTCCCGAAACTCACCACTCATCATTCTAGACTCAATTTAGAACGCTAAGCCAAATTTTGTGCAAATCGATGCATATAAAAGGACTTTGATGCACTATTTACCTAAAATCTGACGAAAATATATTTGGAGCTATATCCAAATCCGAACCGATTTTCACACAATTAAACACACATCGTTCTAGACTTAATTCAGTACGCTATGCCAAATTTGGTGCAAATCGAAGTATATATAGAGACTTTGGTACACCATTTACCTTAAATCGGACGAAAATATATATGGGAGCTATATCCAAATCTGAACCGATTTTCAGGAAACTTGACACACATCGTTCTAGACTTAATTCAGTACTATATGCCAAATTTCGAGAAAATCGAAGTTTATATAGAGACTTTTGTACACCATTTACCTTAAATCGGACTAAAATATATATGGGAGCTATATCTAAATCTGAACCGATTTTCACGAAACGTAACACACATCGTTCTAGACCTAATTCATTACGCTGTGCCAAATTTCGTGCAAATCGAAAGATATATAGGGACTTTGGTACACAATTTACCTTAAATCGGACGTAAATATATATGGGAGCTATATCCAAATCTGAACCGATTTTCGCGAAACTTTGCACACATCATTCGAGACCTAATTCTTTACGCTGTAGCAAATTTCGTGCAAATCGAAAGATATATAGGGACCGTTTATATTAAATCGGACGAAAATATATATTGGAGCTATATCTAAATCTGAACCGATTTTTCCCAATTTCAATAGGGTTCGTCCTTGGGCCAAATAAGTGACCTATGCCAAATTTCATCCAAGTCAGATCATAAATGCGACCTGTACTTTGTTTACATTTTAACATGGACAGACAGGCAGACGGACGGACGAACATGCATAAATCGACTTAAAATGTGATTCTATGCATATTCTCAAAAGGAACCATGTGTCTATCTCGTTTCCTTTTGAAGGGTATAAAAACTAGAAGCGAGTCTTTGTATACGAGCTACTGAGGGGAGTCCCTACTGGCGATCTAAAATAGGTCTTCTCAGGTGAGCTAAACACAGGAAGTATCCTTAAATGAGCTTCTCGTTATAAACGAGAAAAATCCACGGCGTATTTATGTACGAGCTGAAGGGAGTATTTATAGATGCGTTGCAGGCAAGGAATATGTATAGCCTAGCTGAATGGAGTCTTTATGGATGAGCTAGAGGGAGACTTTATATATGAGCTGAAGGGAATTTTTGTATTTGAACTGAAGGGAGTCTTTAATGCGAGTTGAATGTAGTCTTTAAAGGCGGACATAAGGGGCTCTTTGTAGCTGAATGGAACTGAAGGGAGTCTTTGCAGACCCCAGAAACAACAAGAATCACAATTGAAAGCACTACGTTTGGAAAATTGAACGAGACATTTACACATATTTGCAAATCTTCAAAATATAGCCATATCTTTAAGATTTCCTGCCAGTACGTTTTTCATCCTCACACTGGGACTGGTGATGCCAAATTACAACCTATGTACCGGAATGATATATCCTGAATTTTGTCATCGAAGTAGCTTTAATTTAGAATTACGAGTTATTGGATTTTTAAAATCACATGTTTTAGGTAGCTTCACATTTAAAGATAACGAAAGCTTTTTGCGGCATTTTCCAATGTCAATTCAGTTGCAGCAACTGAAATATATGTGATCTATGTTGTGTTAGGACTACTCATGTCTATCTAGGCAGCTTCTTCTCCTTTGCTGCTGTGGGTGGTGGATGGTCTCCAAGATAGCATTCATATGGTATTGTGCAACTGACGCCCGATTGCATTTGTATGAATGCTTGCTTGCCTGTTTATCTAGAGGTTCGCGTTTGTCCACGGTACAAACGCGAAACATGAAAACCAATTGTGTAATGTGTGCTGAACCCCACCCGTAGAAAGGAGAGGAGGTCCCTAGAGTGGAATACCCCATAATGTACGTGAAATGCAACGTGGCACGACCCACTGTGGCGCGCTGACCTGTCCTGAGACAGGCCGGTATCTCTTACGCCGTTGCTTCTGAAGGACAGTCTATCTCCTGCAAAAAAAAAACAAAACCAGGACTTTCCTGCGGCTGCTCCTTGCCCTTCCGAGGATATTGGAGGGTTATTGGGCAACATACCTAAAGCTGGTTGACCTTAATAGCTCATATTGCATTAGCTTAGATATGTTGACGTGTGTTTTTCTAAACTGTAGGTCCTTAGTTTCAAGAACTTCCTTAGGAATTTCCTTTTTTTAAGCAGAAGCTTGGTTTTCTCAAAATTCTAGATTTAGCTTCGGAAGTTTTAAGGTATTTAGGAGGAATATACTGACAGATTGCCAGGCTAGTACTACAGTATTAGTCAAAGAAGAGTTTCATTCAGAGAAAATATTTGTATCTACTGGTGATATGGACTCGTGTTTTGTTAGGGTTTGGAGGGGAGATGGGTCCTCTATAATCTTTGCTTCAGTTTATCAGCGACCTGCGGGTCCTTTTAAAGTCCATTATACCCAAGTCTTGTTTTACGCAGCAGTAGTGATCTGGTACTTGTTGGAGACCTGAACGCCCTTCCTCCTACTCTTCTCTCCGATTGTCAGGATGTAGAAACCATTTCGGCTGATAGGCCAAGTAGGACCAACGGGTTGGCAGGGTCGTATATTGGCTTCTTCCAACATACGCCAGACTCCGCACTGGCAGTGGGAAGAAAAATGTCAAAGACCCTCTACTTTGAGTCCGACTATAGGCGATTCTCATTGAGATCGATAGTTGTTCGAAAGAATTAATTTCCTTTAGAACTTTCTTCAATTTCGACCGGCTGCACATCCGTCGATATAGGGAGCGTTTGCATCTGAATTTAGGATGCTTCCCTAGGGATTGGTAGGAGGCTTTGCTGTTCATAAACTGCAGGATTTTGACCAGGATTAAAAGAACTGCTTGGTTTTAGGCTGGGTCTTTCCTGTTAGGTTATAGGATCTGGGAAAGAAATATACAATCCTCTTGTCTGAGGTTGCGACCTATTCTGTTGGAGGACGTTTTCTATAGGTCTTACAGTTGTAAGTCGATCAATGAAAAGTCACAGATTGATGTTTTCATGGCTAGGTGTGGATAAGAATAGCATTATTGGGGACTTAATTCGCTGTGTGGAGGATGCGGATCAGCTGCGTGCTCCTAAGTACCTGCCGTCCGCAGGCTTCTTTTGAATGAACGACCTAGTCTTGTTTAACGGCGCGGAGGGTCCTCTGTTCTTCCAAAGAAGATATTAATTTTCGGACTGCAGCAATTTAGTATACATCACTGCCAGGCACAACGAAGTAAGTTTTTAAGTATTGTAAATATATCTAGTTTTATGATTTCAACTTATTTATAAGTTTTTGGGGCATAATTTTCAGTTGGAGGCGTAGGGAATAGTTAAAAGTGAGTTGGTTCTCTCCTCAGTTAAGCTGAGATTATTAAGGTCCCTCCTGTGATGCCTCAAGGTCGGCATTCTGTCAGGTATTCTTATTCTTCCACTGCGTATAACTTACATTTGCAAACCACACTGGGACCCTATGGAGTCCGGTGGCTTTGGAATATCAGAAAGGTATTGGTTGAACAGTTCCGAATAGGATACCCCACCTTGCAATTGGTTTCACTCTATTAGTTTACGAATTCCTATTTCTAAATTCCACATATAACTTAACTGCTGGCGTCCTTGTTAGACTTAAGTAGCGGGATCACCCTGTCTACTTTCTAAGTTTCTAGAACTATGTTTGTGACTATCGACAAATTGAGGGAAATTAGTGGGAGCCTAATTCTTTGGGTGATTTTGCATTCATGACGGCATCTACAATATCTTTCTTCGTAAATTGCGGTGGTACCTCCTCGGCTGGGAGTTTTCCTATTCGTGGTAGCACACTTATATTCGCATTGTCACTCTCGATGTCCTGCTGTTAAAAATAACATGCAAAATTCACGCTTCCCTTCAGGATTTGAGGGGGTGGGCTGCAATCCGAAGGAAAGTACCGCGTTCAGATATTATGAAGTCGGGTGGTCTATTAATGATAGGGAGGTGGTCTGATCCGAGGGAAATAATGGGTTACCAGTTTACGTCAATTATTATCCCCTGGGCAGTTCCTGGGCAGTTGTACACTTGACTGCTACCCCATATTATAAATTTATGTGTCAATAGAGTCTTTAAGTGGGAAACATCATGGAAGACTATTTTCGATAAAGGACTGTCTTTTGGCTTAGACCAATATTGGTGCTAGAGCCCCGTACCATTTACCGGGATTTATAAAGGTCTATGCTGAATTTGCCCGTTGAAGAGACTGTAATAGTAAACCTTTTGCCAAGTCTTCTCAGTTTTTGCCTTAAATGAAGGTACATTTAGCGTTCAGGAATTCTTCAGTTACTCGGACATTCTACTGAAGGATGGTTCCTATAATCGTATATTAATATGGGTTTGTGGTTTGTTTGTTTCGAGCCATCTGTGTAAAAAATTGTTTAATTGGCATTTAATGTAGAAGTCCATGATCATGATATATTCAATATATTTTAAGGGACCTTAATTTTTATTAAAAATTGCCGTAAGTGCCACATTCCTTCTTGTCTTTAATCGCAACTCCAGCAAATAATAATACCTATATAGCTATAAATTCTCATTAACCTATTATGTCAATAATTTCACTTTCAATAAAAGTTTGCCAATGTAATCTAAACAAATTATCTCCGAGACAGTCAGGCAGGCTGGCAGACAGACAGACATACAGACAAACGAAGAGACAAATGCCGACAACACTTTGGCATGCCCAATGGGATAAATTATAAATCCCATCTGTGTGTAGACATGGCAGCAAAAGTGACTGACTCACCACCGAAAAAAAAAAAACAGACAACAGCCATCTGAGGCTACTGAAGATGCAAACAGTTCCCAGTTGCGACATACTCTTCGACTACTGCAACAATTCGTAAATTTAACAATTTATTTATTTTAAACATGCAACATGCCAAAAATTCAATGGATCTTAATAACAATTGCAGTGTGGGCAATGGAGGTAATGGGGGATTGGGATTTCTAAGAGGAAATTCTGTTTGCTACTGCAAAATTAAATTATGCATTAATTATAAGAAATTAATAACATATGGAGACAAAACTAGAAAATAATTTAGTCTTATAAAAAAACTAAAATTATTAAATCGTTTAAATAAGACATATAAATACATATGTTCAACCAATTCTTCGCCATAAGGTGTATATATCTTCATGTCTTCAAAAGTATAACATTACTGCTTGTAGGGTATGTGCTTCTTATGTAGGGTTGGATCAACAACTGTAATCCAACCGAATTATTTTTTCACAGAAATGACCTTTAACACCCCATAATCAACGGGCTACATAATTGTTATTTAACAATTGGCCACTTTGAGGATATTTTCGTCTTGTTTTTTTTCTTCTCTTATTTTGTAAGCTTGTCTGTATATCTGCCCTGTTCATCATGTTGCCTTATGCTACAGCACTTTGTTTCATTTAACCACCAAAAACTCCCAATAAATGTTTCGACAACATGCAATCGAACATCTTATGTTGTTTTCTGTTAACAAAAACATTCCTCGCAACATTATCATCCGTAATATATATGTGGAATTGAAAATGGAATACCAATTTTTGAAAATCGTTTAAATTTTATTAGTCAACAATGTTTGAAATGAAAAACGTACAACGACAACATGGGAAGACAATTTATTTCTGTTCTTTTGATACTTATCATCGTATATTTGAAAAGTGATAAATTTTGGTAAATTGTTTTCGGTGCACTACAATCGACGTGTGCGATCTAGTTGGAAATCAATACATTTGGGTTTTTGTGGCAATAATAATAAGTATTTGTACTCGTATATCCTTCATGGAAAGGTGAAGTGAATAATAAGTTTGACATTCCATACGCAACACCTCGAAATGTTTCTGTAGACCCTGTAAAGAATATGATTTCATGTTCAGAATAAAATTCTATCTCGATTACGATATATTAGTCTGTTGAAATCACGATAGAGATAGATATTTAACGTAGAGATACAAACTTTTGAAAAGAAAACATTGCTGAGGATTTTATTTGTATTGGAAATGGTATAGACATTATAGAAAATATCGGACTAATTTCTGCTGTGGCTTCCATATAATGGTACCTCCCAATATTCGGTATTTTGAATGTTATTCAGCATAATTTAATATCTTGTAATTTAATATGTTGATTTTTATTTGGTGAGTAAGCTTAACTAGGAATTGAAGTGTGTGTCGGGTGGTCGCAGTCCACACCCTATGCATGTGTTAAGTATCATGACATTATTTCGTGTACAGTATCTTGAGAGATTTTATAAGAGTTCTTGCCTATTGTCCTACCTCTCAGTGGCTGAGCCACAGACTGAATTACACCCACCAGCGCACCAGCACCGAAGTTCTGTACCAATCGGAGAACATGCAGAAGGCACACTCTCCCTCTTGGTGAGGGGCGAAACCACAACCCCTGCGAAGCAGATCCAGGGGCACTTGACATCCGCGGTACGGATAACATCCGATCAGGCTCGAGACCTAAGCCACTCCCAATTTGACGCAAGTCCGGGCTGGTATCCCAATATAAAAATAAACGACACGTAGCAGCAACACCACAAGTAGCAAGCAAAACCTTGCCACTGTCAGTAACGACGGTGAACAAATACAATCAACACAAACAATTAACATGCTGTCCTCACGGACTGCACAATGGGCTCAAAGGACCGCGACAACGGATATCACAAAACAAACACTCAAGAAAACTGCCCTCACGGACAGCCTTCATGACATCCACAAAAGGAGTGAACCTCGTGAAACAGGAAGACCGCGAACCACCCACGATGCAAAACATCAGCAGTCCGCACGCCCACCGCAACCCCGTGCTACTGTCTACTTTCCAGGCTATAGTACTTAACACCAGACCTCAATTTCTGGTCTGGTGTTAATTGATCAAGTTGATCCAGTTGTTCGTGTATTGCAGATGAAGTGTTCTTGATAATATTTGTAAATTTTGATGACACATTGTTCAAAAGGGAGTAATCTTTACCAACGCAACACACTCCTCTCCTATCTATATCTGGGTGCTCAATAAATTACCGGTCAAAATAACGCTTCTTCGGATTTGTCGCACTCAAATCGTTAAATTTGAATACCGTCCTGTGGTTCAGGGTTCGAGAGTGACTTGACCACAATTTACTTGTTCCGACCACAATGCTGCATTACTTCAGCTGGTCTAGTCATTCTTATACCCTTCAAAACACTGTAGTACAAGTTATTATGATTTGGCATGGGGGACTTATTTGGTCCCGGACGAACCCTATTGAAATTGGAGGAAACCGGTTCAGATTTAGATGTAGCTCCCATATATATTTTCGTCCGAATTTATGAAAATGGTGCACTAAACACCCAATGTCTGTCCGATTGCACAACGTACTGAATAAGGTACAGGTAAGGTTCAGATTTATATATAGCTCCTATATAACGTATTAAGTTGGAACTAAGACAATGTGTTCTAGGTTTTGTAGAAATTTAGACTAACAGGCTGTTTTTGTAAAATTCTAAACGAACGAATTCGAGTGACTTACGACCAAACCTTTGTTTATGTAAACAAATATTTTTTGATTCAAAACAAAAATAAATGACATATTTTTCAAAACCAAGGAGTTTGGTCGTAAGTCACTCGAATTCGTTCGTTTAGAATTTTACAAAAACAGGCTGTAACTCCCCTATAAATTTTCGTCCGATTTTACGTAAATGATCCACAAAATACCCAAAGTTAGGCCGATTACCTCAACGTACTGAAGATACTATTAAATAACGCGTGTCAAGTTTTCTTGAAATCGGTTCAGATTTAAGTATAGATCCCCTATATATAGTTTCGTCCGATTTAAGTTCAGTTGTGCACCAAAGTCCCTATTTCCAACGGGGGTCTGATTGAGATTAAAATTTAAACATTGCGGCATACCGAATAGCGTGTATTAAGGTTGCTATACTCCAAATATGCCTGAATGAAATTAACTTTAGCATAGGTTGCAGAAAAGCATGGGTATGAATTGAAGTTAGTCGGTTCACTTATAGATAAAGATCACATATTTAAGTTCGTTCATGAATGTAAAATATACCTAAAGTGGTGAAAGGTATCATGTGACTATAGGCCGTCGATATCGTCTGCTGGAAGTTTGATCGGGCAATCGTCCAGCAGACGACTACCCGATTTTCCGGAAATTTCTCTTAGCTACACGAGGATCTGGGGGTATTGACTGGAAGGACCACTTCGACCAAGGACCACTTCTAGCCATGTCCGTCCGTCCGTCTGGTGTAATCACGATATATTCTGAAGAAACTTAGATAGGGTGCTGAAATTTTGCGTAGGGTTGTCATTTGTCTGCAAGCAGGTCAAGTTCGAAGATGGAATATATCGGTCGACGTTTAGCATAGCTCCCATATAAGGGTACCCCCCATTTTCGGTATTTTGGGGTTCTTGAGCGCGTTTTTCAACCGAGTACGCTGAAATTTGATACATTGAGTTCTTATTAAATGTTTTCAAAAAAAAAAAAAAAATTATAAATATAGGTTCACTTTTTCTGGTAGCCCCCATATAACGGTACCTCCCAATTTTCAGTATTTTGGGGTTTTTTGATCGTATTTTTCCACCGAATTGGCTGTAATTTAGTATTTTGAGCTCTTAATAGGTTCCAAATCTCTCCAGAAAAAATTATGAATATAGGTCCATTTTTTCGGATAGCCCCCTATTCAAAATACGTTGAACAGAATTTTATGTTACAGAAGATCTGATCGCCCCCTATTCAAAATACGTTGAACAGAATTTTATGTTACAGAAGATCTGATCGTTGGAGTGTTTTACGATAAGAGTGTAAAATCCCACATGCAACGTTGATAAGACTGTTGTTGTTGGTGGTGAGATTTTATGACGCACACGATGGGAAAACTATCCATAGATCAAATTCTATTATTAGAACAAATAGTTTATTGATAAGTATTTTATGTTTGAGATTAGGCTAAGCCAGAGTTGTTTAAGTAGAACCTAAGGATAAATATTTTAAAATAAAATCAGTGCCTCACACACACCCAACTAGAACGGTCGGGAGCACCGTGTCTTTATTTTTTATGCAGACGAGCTGCGGTTGTCCGTATATTTTTAATACCCCCATATAAGGGTATTTTGTGGTTATTGAGCGCGTTTTTCCACCGAATTCGCTTCAATTTGGTATTTTGTAGTCGTATATGGTAACAAATCTCTCCAACAAAAATTATTACTATTCGTCCCCTTTTTGGGGTAGTTCCCATATAACCCCATTTTTATACCCTTCACCACACTGTGGTACAGGGCATTATGTCTTTGTGCATATGTTTGTAATAGGCAAAAGGAAACTACATAGACACGTGGTTACTTTTGAGAATATCCATAGAATTACCATAGATTTATACATGTCCTTCCGTCTGTAGATGTTAAATTGTAAACAAAGTACAGGTCGCACTTATGATCAGATTTGGATGAAATTTGGCACAGCTCACTTCTGGCTCAAGGATGGACCATATTGAATCTGAAGAACATCGGGTCTGATTTAGATATAGATCCCATATATGTTTTCGTCCGATTTATATTTATTTGCACGAGATTTGGCTTTGGTACTGAATTAGGTCGAAAATTATGTGTGGCAAGTTTGCGGGAAAATCGGTTCAGATTTAGATATAGCTTTCATATATAGTCCGATTTTATGTATATGGTGCACTAAAGTCCCTATGTAAATGGTGCACTAAAGTCGCTATAAATTACTTTGAAATGATCACTGCCCTTACAAGGCAAAATTCAAATAACAAAAAAAGTCCCTATATATCTTTAGATTTACACGACGTTTTGCATATGGTACCAAATTAGGTCGAGAAAATCGGGTTACATTATTATATAGCTCCCATATATTTTCGTCGTATTTAAAGTAAATGGGGCACCAAAGTCTTTATGTCTTTAGATTTGCACGAAATTTGGCATATAGTGCTGAATTAGGTCCAGAATGATGTGTGTTAAATCTAGATTTAGATATAGCTCCCTTATATAATTTTGTCCGATTTTATAAAAATTGTGCACCAAAGTCCCTATATAACTTTTGATTTGAACGAAATTTTGCATGGTGAATTGAGTCTAGAATGACGCGTGTTAAGTTTCGAGAAAATTGGTTCCGATTTAGATATAGCTCCCATATATAGTCTCGTCCGATTTTATGAAAATTGTGCACCAAAGCCTCTATATATCTTTCGATTTGCACGAAATCTTGCATAGGGTACTGAAATAAGACGAGAATGATGTGTGCTATGTTTCGTGGAAATCGGTTCAGATTTAGTTATAGCTCCAATATAGTTAGCTCCAATTAGTTATAGCTCCAATTAATGTAAATTGTGCTCTAAAGACTCATATCTAGGGCGATGGATACAACGTACTGAAATTTGTATTCCTTCGAAAAGGCGACGTCTGTTAAGATATATATATATATATATATATATGTAGAATATAACCAAAGTGGTGAAGTGCACCATATAGTCGTCCCAGTCTGACTTTACTACTTTCCTTACTGGTTTTATATTAAAATAATTATTTAATTTGTTCCGTGTTTTGTATTTGGTTCTAAGACTCTGTTATAATCTTTTCACCTGCGGATGATATCGAGATAAAAAACTAGAACGTAAGGTTCGATAATGAACTATATATCGTCATCATAAATGTAAACGGACGTAACTGCAACTTTACTAATTTTACAGGAGAAGCAAAACACGTTATAAAATCAATAAAAATGTTTTTTTTTTTTTTTTTTTTTGGGTTTTAAATGTTTTATGTCAGTTACGTCCTTTTGACTTCATATTTTCTGAAACAAAAGGACGTAACTACAACACAATTGTAGTACAATAAAGTGAATAAAAATTATCCGATTGAGACTAGAATTTGTACAGCGTACCAAATTGAGTCCGGAGTGACGTGTGTTAAGTTTTGTTGAAATCGGTTCAGATTTAGACATAGCTCCCACACATATTTTCGCCAGATTTTTTGTATATGGTGCAATAAAGCCCCTATATTTCTTTCTATTTGCACGAAATTTTGCAAAGCGTGCTGAATTGAATGTAGAGTGATGTGTGTTAAGTTTCGTGAAAATCGGTTCCGATTTAGACATAGCTCCCACACATATTTTCGCCAGATTTTGCGTAAATGGTGCATTTAGGCCAATTTATTTCCTTCGATTTGCACGAAGTTTTGCATAGCGTACTGATTTGGTTTCGTGAAAATCGGTTCAGATTTAGATATAGCTCCTATATACAGTTTCGACCGATTTTATGTAAATTTTGCACTAAAGACATTAAATATTTCTCCGATAGCGATAAAACTTTGCACGGGGTACTTTTCCACACAGTAGGTAAGCAAAATACCTAATTATAGCTGATTAGATAAAAAATGAAGAAAACCCTTAAAATCAAAATGTTCTGAAACTAATTTGAAACATGGGGCCTAAAACCAATATTTCGATGAGGTACATTTTCTCCGCCATAAGGCTAAGGGTATAATTATCCATTAAAAATTTTTGAAATTTGTATTATGGCTTACATAATCGGTTTGTAGAAATGTCCGTATTGGTCCACTTTTTGGTATTTTCTCTTTATTTTAATTTCAAGTACCAGTCAGTATCTATGGTGGAGGGTATCAAAAGTTCGGCCCGGCCGAACTTATCGCTTTTTCACTTGTTTTTGCTAGACTTATTGTTGTGAAATCCACAAAACGAATTTGCTATAACTAAATCATATTTTCTTCTCGTTGTCATATTGGAGAGAAAAAGTTGTTGCTTTAAAATTACTTTATTCAATATATTTCCAATGTTTTAGTTTTTCGTCCTATAGTAGGGTATAACTAAGCCGTCTTCGTTTACATTAAACCATTTTTGCGCTAAGTTCAATAGAATCACATATGAATTGTTGGCACATATCATTATTTTGCATTTCCCTTTTTGTAAGAATATCCCATTTGTTTCGTTCCTTTAATTTTATGTCACCAATAAAATTTTATTGCCAACTTAAGTCACAATTTATTTGTCGGAAGGCACGATTGCTCATATGTACATACGGCACAAGCGGCATGAGGTATCACAAACCAAAAATCGCTTCCATGACTGCAAACGGACGCAATCAGTGAGGTATGAGTAAACGATTGCCTAAGATGAGTATTTGCAGAGAAAGTTTTGTGTTTCCTTCCATTAAAAAATGTATTCCCTGTATTCTCCTTCTCCCTCTTCCTATTCTCCTTCTTCAACGTCTTTGCGAAGCAGTTACGTATGTCTGCCCGCCTGCCAGAAGAAAATCCTAAACGAAGACGTGTAATGGTTGTGGTTAGTAGGTCAAGAATTTTATGCGTTTTTATGTTTATTTTATCGGAAATATATGTGAGCATGAAACATAAAGCATGCATTCCTTGTATAGTTCATTTGCCGTTAACGTCCACGGAATCCGCATTCGAAGTGACCTTCGTGCCGTTTTTATGTTGTGGTATTACTTAGCATTGGCGTTGGCACAGAAATTGAGATTGAAGGTTTTGTGTAAATTAATTTTAAGGATCTTCAATCATTTGGTGGTATCTCCAAAGCCCCAGTTGCTGTTTGCGGCTGTTGGGAGGCTATTTTGCAGTATTAAGATACAAAATAAATCAATAATAACAACAAAGCAGCAGCAGCCGAAGCATCAGCATCGGTAATATTAATAAACGACACAATATTGTTTGTGTTACCATACTCACTCACGTTTTCTTCGTTCTCTCCTGTGAACAGGACAAGCTGAAGAATCACGTTTTCGCCAATATTTATTTAGGAGATTTCTATATATCCCAACCAAGTTCAGCTATAACTTACTTTTTATGTGTGCTTGTTTTCGTTGTTAATATGTATTTGATAGCATATTTCAGTTTCGGCTGTTGTTGTTGCTGCTCTGCTCTGGGAATTGTCGGCCCTAAAGTTCGTGATACTAATCACAGTTTTATTATGTGTTGTTGGAAGAAAAAAAAGGTTTGTACAGTGGATTTGCTTATTAAAAAATTATTAGTTCCACAATATGGATTGTATAGAAAATCGATCAAGATTTATATAAATTTTCGTCCGATTTCACAATAGTACACGAAAATACCAATGTTATCCGATTTAGACACAGCGTTCCACATCGAACGTACAATGAAGCGTACACTTTTTTTGAGTCCGTTCAGATTTAGATATAGTTCCCATATACATTATCTACCAATGTAGCCTATTTGGTGCACCAAATTCCCAATGTTTGACCGAATGGGACGGAATTTTAAACATGGCATATAATTATGCCTAGAGCAGGTTGTATGTGTCTATATATACTTCCGAATTTAGTATAAAATTATGTGTGTTAAATTTTGTTTGAATCGTATTTACTTTTTCGTTACCTGCTTCCTCTGATTTTCTCATTAGTTGCTTTAGTTCCGCTGTCGGTGGTGTTATCGGCGAGTCAAATGGAAGGGAGACTGATGTTAGGTGTTGTCATTTCCAAGTTCAGTATAGTTGCGTCTGTGTTTTGGTTGATGCAGTATTGTTTGTCTGAGTTAAAACCAATGCAATTAAGTAGAAGCTTTCGGTCATGCAATTTTTGATGGTTAGATAGATTTTTAAGAAAGAAATTCTTGTCGTACGGCGACAAAAATTTAACAATTATAACACCATCGGGGGAGTTTTCTTTCTTGGTGTTGTTACGATTTTTCAGTCTATGTATAGACCTGACACACGGAGCTTGTGTGTTAATGGAGCTGCAAATATTTCCAAAAACTTCGGACAGATTCTCATTCGTAATATAAGGGATACCATTGACACGAATCTTGCAAGAAACGTGCGAATTTTCTTGCTTTAGGTGCTTTATTTTTAACTCCTTAATATCGGATTTTATTTCTGTGAGATATGTAGATTTTTCGTGTTTTACATTCATAAGCTCCGTTTTCATTTCGTTGAGATATACATTAATGCGTTCAAGATCAAAAACCCGAACTGTGACGTTCTTTAATTCGGTTCTAAGCTCATCAACATTTGTCCTAAGATTGTTGAAGTCGATTTTTAGCTCACCGAAATCTGTTCTGAGGATTTCTATGCTTTTCTTTAGTTCGGCCAGAATGCCATCTTCAGATTGTTTGAGCATGCACTTGGTTATGTGGTTCTTGTATTAACCCGATGTGTATATTACCTTTAATTATTCTGTGTATATTCTAGATCAGTCTAGCTCCTGCACAGGTTCTCCATGATCTTATTGTTCACATACTTTTTGGTCTCCTTTTTCGTCGATCACTGCAAAGCAGAGCTTGTCTCTTTCGCGCCACCTGTTGACCTTTGCATAAGAAGGCGGTTCCTTGCCATATTTTGCCGCTGTTTTCCTCTTTCGAGTCATTTTGGAGTTGCCGGGCTACACGCTCTTCTTATTGATATTAGAGCGAACATCGCCACCTTCAGTGGATGTATCTTCATGCCAATCTCCTTTGACTTTGGGTAGGCTATGCCTTCTCTTGGTATCAGTCGAGGGCTCTTTCAGATACCTAATCCTCTTCGCCACTTTCGAGGAAGTAGAGGGTTTATCATTCTGAACATTGACTTGCTGTTCAATTTTGTTTTTTTTTCTGAGCATTGACTTGCTGTTCAAATTTGTTTTTTTTTTGCTGTTCTTGTAGTGAGCTTGGCGATTTCCTTGCTCACTTCATAAACAATCTATTAGCTTCAATGTTTCTTCGGCATTCTTAGACGGTTGTGTTTGTCATGTCAGACTTGCTCGTCCCTGTGTGGACTTCCACATTTGTAGGAGATATGTTACAGGACAAGAAGTTTTTAAGCATCTCGAAAGAATTCCCGTTACTTCACACACGGCTCTCTCAACAGCCTCTTCCATTTTGAGGTCATGTTGGTAAAGAGCGAAAATTCTGTATTAGCATTAAACTTGTCCCATGAGCATTTCTCCGATATCCTCTATTCTAACTTCACCTCTCATTTTGATCATGAATGTCAATGTGTTGCCCCCATCTTGAGATTATATTTGAGTATGGTCTCATCTCGAGTGATGTCAATGTTACCCTCCTGCCTTCATATGGTAGGTAGACCACGGAAAGGATAAGAATTCTCTTGTGTCCTCTATCATACCTCACCTTGGTTGTATCACTATGTCTCAAATTTGAATGAAGTATTTAATTTGAGTACTTCATTCGCCAACGCGTAAGGCAGCTCCCCTTTGTTCCTCATCAAATAAGTCAGCATTCTCTATCTACTCATTTGAAGACCGTAGTTCTGCTTTTCAACCAAGTGTTTTATTTTAGTCCTAGAAGTCAGTATCCTGCACGGTATCACGTGGACCGCAAATGCGGCCAGATCACTACCTTAAGGAATTCCGAAGAATCCTTCGTCCTTAGTTAATAACTTTGACCCTTCAACGTTAGGCCATCCAAAACCAAGTGTTCCGATATCAACTTCACCGTTTAAGAAGAGGTAGTTCAGATACCAGTCGACTGACAACCATGATTGTCATTCGTAGGTCTTCGGGGAACCTCTGGCTGAGTAGCAGTATCGCTATTTTTGTATCCGTCTCTTGTACCCTTGCTTTGAAACGGAATGCCGCTTCCTCTTCAGAGCCACTGTTTGTGTTAGAGGTTTGGTCTTCATAGTAGCAGCAACCACAGAAGTCGATGGTGATTTCGTGAGCACTTCCTCCTTTGCATTCGCCACTTGGGGGGTTGTTTGGGGTTATCCAAAAACAGTCATATGGTCTTAACACTGGTTCCGGGTTTTGGTAGCACAAAAACTGGTGAGTTTGTGGTATTTTTTGTTACTCCTTTTAGCCAATTAGACATTCTTCCGATCAAGTTCTCCCTCGCAATATTATTGGGATATTTCCGTGAGAACTTCCGATCTGAAGGAATTCCTTGTCAGCTATCGAATTCCTATCGAATATGCCAGTCACAGAAATTATCTGGTCACCAGTTAATATCTAGGCTCGTGTGTATGCCATCGAGTGTTAGGGATTGAGTATGGTGGAGGGTACCACGTCCAAATTTTGTTATTTAAGCCCATTTTACTTCACGACAAACCATAATAAACCTTTGAAATCTATTCCAGGATCTATAATGCCAATTTTAATTTTTCTTTTATTTCTTTAAAAATCTATAATCCGATCACTGTGTTTCCCATGCCTAACTGAATCATCAGCCACTTATCCCAAGATGCAAAGAAACACCAACTGAATTATAATCATCAACATAATTATCGACAAAGTGGGTATCGTCGTCATCATTATTAGCTTCATGTGAATGAAGAAAGCAACAAACTACAGCGACGACAACAACAACAATATATGATTCCTTTTCTCTTCATTTATCATGTTTATTGCATTGTGTTGATGTTGCGAATGAAGTTCATATGAAGTACACCCCGCCAAAGGTCATCACAGTTTAATTGTTGATTTATTATGTTTTAAAAATTTGTCAACAAATCGTGGTTTCATAAATTTTCTTTTGATAGGTGAAAAAAGCAACAACAATAAAATATAAAAAAAACTAAATTGTGTCATGATCATGGTTGACTTTGTTTACATTACAACTTTTCTGGAAAGAAGAGACAGAATATCATACTTTGTTTTATACAAAAGATAATTCATGTGGTTCAGTGGATATGGAAGATGCCAAGTTTCGTGAAAATCGGTTCAGATTTAGATATAGCTCCCATATATATTTTCGCCCGATTTTAGGTAAATGGTGCACCAAAGTCCCTGAAAATCATTTGATTTACACGAGTTTTGGCATAGCGTATTGAATTAAGTCTAGAATGACGTGTGCTAAGTTTCGTGAAAATCGGTCCAGATTTCGATATAGCTCCAATATATATTTTCGTCCGATTTAAGGTATATGGGGTACCAAAGTCCCTAAATATCTTTCGACATGTACGAAATTAGGTATAGCCTAATGAATTAGGTCTAGAATGATGTGTGCTAAGTTTCGTTAAAAGCAGTTCAGATTTAGATATAGCTCACATATATAGTTTCGTCCGATATTAAGTAAATTTTGCACCAAAGTTCCTGAAAATCATTTGATTTACACGTATTTTGGCATAGCGTATTGAATTAAGTCTAGAATGACGTGTGCTAAGTTTCGTGAAAATCGGTTCAGATTTAGATATAGCTCCCATATATAGTTTCGCCCGATTTAAGGTAAATGGTGTACCAAAGTCCCTATATACCTTTCGATTTGCACGAAATTTGGTATATCCTACTGAATTAGGTCTAGAATGTTGTGTGCTAAGTTTCCTGAAAATCTGTTTAGATTTAGATATAGCTCCCATATAGTTTCGCCCGATTTTAGATAAATGGTGCACCAAAGTCCCTATATATCTTTCGATTTGCACGAAATTCGGTTTAGCCTACTGAATTAGGTCTAGAATGATGTATGCTAAGTTTCCTGAAAATCGATTCAGATTTAGATATAGCTCCCATATAGTTTCGACCGATTTTATATAAATGGTGCACCAAAGTCCCTGAAAATCATTTGATTTGCACGAATTTTGGTATAGCATATTGAATTAGGTCTAGAATGATGTGTGATGAGTTTTGTGAAAATCGGTCTAGATTTACAAATAACTCTCATATATAGTTTCGCACGATTTTAGGTAAATGGTGTACCAAAGTACCTATATATCTTTCGATTTGCACGAAATTTAGTATAACGTACGGAATTGAGCCTGGAATTATGTCTGCCAAGTTTTGAGAAAATCGGTCCAGATTTAGATATAGCTCCCACATATTGTTTCGTCGGATTTCATGTAAATGGTGCACCAAAGTCCCTATATATCTTTCGATTTGCTACTGAACTGAGCCTAGAGTGATGTCTGGCAAGTTTCATGAAAATCAGTTGAGATTTTGTACAAAATTGAGCATAGAATAAAGTATTTGCGTTTTCTAGAAGAAGATAGACCCATGGTTCCTTTTGAGAATATGCATAGAATCACTTTCTGAGTCGATTTATGCATGTCCGTCCGTCCGTCTGTAGATGTTCAATTGTAAACAAAGTACAGGTCGCATTTATGATCCGCATTTATGATCATTGTTTGGCCCAAAGACGAACCCTATTGAAATTGGGAAAAATCGGTTCAGATTTAGATATAGCTCCCATATATATTTTTGTCCGATTTAATGTAAAGGGTCCCTATATATCTTTCGATTTGCACGAAAATTGGCACAACGTAATAAATTACGTCTAGAATGATGTGTGTAAAATTTCATAAAAATCGGTTCAGATTTAGATATAGCTCCCATATATATCTTCGTCCAATTTAAGGTAAATTGTGTAATAAAATCCCTATATATCTTTCGATTTGCACGAAATTTGGCACAGCGTAATGAATAAGGTCTAGAATGATGTATGCCAAGTTTCGTGGCAATTTAGATATAGCTCCCATATATATCTTCGGTTTAAGGTAAATTGTGTACCAAAGTCCCTATATATTTAGATTTAGCTCCCATATATATTTTCGTCCGATTTTATGTAATTGGTGCACCAAAGTCCCTATATATCTTTCGATTTGCACGAATTTTGTTTAGGCTACGTTGGTCAGCTAAGTACTTCGCTTTGTTACTAGACACATTTGGGTTTGAAAGGTTTTTTGTATAGAAGCAATAGCTTCTGGGGAGAATATCCCAACAAAAAACTAAGGGAACTGATGAGGATCAGTGGCGTGATCCGAAACTATATTCTTCCCTGCCTTTCCCCTCGGCAATCTATGCCATACATTCCCCACTAATAAATAGTTGTTTTTTATAAAAACAAATGGTATCCCAAATAAACCGCCAACACTACTGAAGTACTGAATTAAGTCTAAAATCATGTTGCTAAGCTGCGTGAAAAGATCCATATAAAGGCCGAATGACACAACGTACTGAAGTAATATAACTTAGTCTCTGGCAATTTTCCCTGAAATCGGTTCAGATGTTGATATATAACAAAACCGCGTCGTCTGTTGGGATCATTGTTATACCTTTGTAGCAACTTCGGTGATAGCTGACATCAATACTGTTGAATAAAAAACAATGAAAATTTAAACTTCAGCATCTCGGAATGAACTGAAATATTTCCTTCCTCTTGCAAAGATCGTAGTTGAAAGGTGATGGGAAGGAAGTTATTATGTTCAAAATTTAACGAAATGTTCTATTTATTAATTTCAAATATTCATGCGGACACGTGACTCGTTGAATGGAAAATTTCATCCGTAGTTTTCTTTCAAGCTATCCTTACAAATAAAATAATTCACATACTTGTGAAGAATGTCTCCCGACGAAACATGTGAATTATAAGTGTAAGTAGAATCATCGATATGAATAAATATCGCAGATAACAATCATGTTCATTTCCGGTTAAACATGTCTGTACGTACAATGTTTATTTAAACAATGTAATACTACTTTTAAATTCTTAAGGGAATTGTATACTCTGACACGTGTAACTAATTTGATGGACCTTCATACCGTGGTAGCAGAATGTATAGCAAAAGGATATACAGAAACTAGCTGACCCTTAATACGTTGTCTTGCCTAAAAATATTGATTTCCCTGACAATATTTATTTGAAATCTATCAATTGCTCACTTTGTGAAGGATTTTTCTACGTAATTCACGCGACATTTTTTGATTTTGCAGTTTTTATTTCTGCAATAAAATTTGTAGCCATTAAATTAGTATTTATACTAAGAACAAGACGAAAGAATGACAAACTTTGTCTTTCTTTGTACTCTTAGCCGTACCTTCACGAATCTAAGTACAATTAAAGAAAACCCGCAAGGAAAATAGTTAAGTCGGACGTGACCGACTATATGATACCCTTCACCACTTTTCATCGCAAAAATCGCATATAAAAAAAACCATATGATACACTTCCCAACTTTGGTTTCTGCATATGTCTCCTAACAGGCTCATCCTTCTCTAAAGAACATTAAAATGAAATTGAACGAACTTGTGATCTGTATGCCTTTCTGGAACCTATGCTAAATTTCAATTCATTCATGCTAGTTTAGTGTGGTTTGCGTACTCTTCAACATTTAATTTCAATTAGACACCCGTTTGAAATACATGTGGAGCTGTATCTGCTTTGCACCATTTTCAATAAAACACAATAACATCATTGTAGTCTCAATTCAACACCTTGTGCAAAATTTCGTGTCACTCGGTTCAGTATTTACCTAAAATCCAACGAGAATATATATGGGAGCTATATCTAAATCTGCACCGACTTCAACGAAACGTCAGAGATAAATTTATATCAACTTTAGTACATTGTACAAAATTGTGTGCCAATCGGAAAAACTTTGGGTCTTTAGTGCACAATTTACATAAACTCGAAAGAAAATACATATGGGAGCTATATCTTAATCTGAACCGATTTTCACGAAACTTTACACACACCATTTTAGACCCAATTCAGTACGTTATGCCACATCTCGTGCAAATCGAAGGATATATGGGGACTTTGGTACACCATTTACCTTAAATCGGTCGAAAATATATATATTGGAGCTATATCAAATTCTGAACCGATTTTCACGAAACATTGCACACATCACTCTGGGCCTAAGTCAGTACCCTATGCATATTCTCAAAAGGAACCATGTGTCTGACTCGTTTCCTTTTGCCTGTTACAAACATATGCACAAAGACATAATACCCTGTACCACAGTGTGGTGAAGGGTATAAACATTGACATGAAATTTGACGAACAAAGTCACTCTAGGTTCAATTTGATACATTGTTCTAAATTTCGTGTCAACCGGACAAAAATGATAGGCTTTGTGCACCATGTACTTAAAATCTGACAAAAATATAGATATAGCGATATATATTTTCGTTTCAATCGGCCAATTTTTGGGGTTTTGGTGCACCATTTCATAAAATCGGACGAAAGTATATATTGTAGTTATATATAAATCTAAACCGATATCCACAAGAGCTTACATATGTTAAGCTATACTAACTTCAGTACGCTGTGAAATTTTTGGAAGAATTTGCCCTTTTTTAGATTTTTTGTGATTTCAACGAAACTTGACACATATTAGGATGTAGTAACTTCAGTACGTTGTGTGAAAATTTGTGCGAATCGGCCGTATTTTAGGGCTTTGGTGCACCATTTACTGAAAATCGGACGACTTCGTTCTTGCACCAAATAAATGAGATGTGCCAAATTTCTTCCAATTTGGATTATGAATGTGACCTGCACTTTGTTTGCAATTTAACACCAGCAGGACAGATGGACGGACATACATAAATTGACTCGGAAAGTGATTCTATGTCCTTCCTTACCCTTAACCATAGTATGGTAAAGGGTATAAAAATTCTTCGACTTTGCCTTTACCGTTTACCGCTTCCCGAAAATGTCCATATAAATGGTTCACTAAATACCCTACATCTTCTCGATTGGCATAAAATGTAAGCTTAGATAGTAGAATGATACATGGACGTAGCCATGGGCAAGGGTCCTGGGGCCCGTCCTACGTATAAATTGAATACATTTGCATGTATATGTGCTTGAAAAAAAAAAACATTTAAGAAAGTAGTAAAGTCGTAGTAAAGTATGATACCCTTCACCACTTTGGATATTCTACATATGTATCCCAATAGACGTCGCCTTTGCAACAATTGTACAGTACACCTAACATTTGGAAAATCACCCTTCATATAGAAAATAAATACTACTCGAACAATCGATTTAATATAATAGATGCCAATATTAATCGATATTTCCTGACATACTGCGAAAATATTCCGGCCTTCTTCAATAAAGCCTTTCGAAATCGAATCGTCTTTTAGTTTTTATTTCAAATATTTATGTATTTTAATAAACCTTTAGTACAGGATGTCGACATTTACAGAATTATAACAATCCTTATTACGAAAACTGGAAATAATCCCAACTGCTCAACTTTTCTAAGATTAGCTAATTTTAAATTTCACTATCTCTGGAGATATTCTTATGATTTGCATAACCAACCAACCAACTCGATTCGATGAAATGGCAAAGCCACCCATTGTCTATCCCTTTTGATGAATAGAAAATACAAATTGTATTAAAATTTGTTTATAATTTATTGCTTTCATGGCGATGATTTATTGCCAACCTAATTATTGTGTCATTTTTACTAATTTATTCATCAAATGTCTCGATGCTGTTGGCTGACTGGCGTTGTTGAAGTTTCTTTTTAACCGGGTAACCTGAAATGGAAACCTAAAAAGATGCCATGATCTTTGAATGCAACAGCATGTCTGTCTGTCGGTAGAGACAATGATCATGTTTATCTACATACTCTGTTAGAGGGATATAATCACTGTGGAGGTTGTGTGGTCAGAGAGGTCGTTGTTCAAACTAATGGGTAATTATTTTGTAAGGATCTACATTATGTATGTAAGTATGGTGTAGGCCCAATCTTATAAAAATGCCACACCTGTTGTGATACCTTTATCCGTTTATATCTACTTCTTAGACGACGCTTCTGTCTTTGAATTGTTTATGAAAATAATTTCTACAGCTGTGCGGTGAAAGAGAACGATCTAGTTCCACGTCCACGCTGTCGTCAAAGTCAATTTAAATAATCAATCAATGCAGCCGTGGCTCTAAGTTTGCATTTCATTTTAATTTAGTTGTTTTGCCAACATTCAGTGCTTAAGCTTTAGGTGTTTTATTTATACCACCCGGCTAAGCGATTTACAAAAACAACAACAACATCGTTTAAAACATTAAGTGCTGAGTTTTATTCAATTTTAACTATTTTCTACAGATACGTCGAATGCTTCTGATTAATTGGATTAAAATTAATGTTTGAACTTCTGTTAGATTTGTCTTGGGCATGTTTTGAAGCAGGGAGAGGGATAATCGTGCATATGTGAAGTTTGAAATCAGATCCATTTATTAGATTTTTTTGACTAAGGGAAGTTAGTTTATATATTTATTTGGCGATATGACAACTCATATGTGACATTTGAAATGAAAAAACTACCTATTGCCAAAAATGTTGCGATTCAACAAAAAGATATATCGATATAAATGTCTCAATTAGGTGGAAAATTCCATTGTAAATAAGTTGTTATTGAAAATTATCTGCTTGTAGGATGTTTGTTTCTAAAAATGAAAAATATAGTTAAAAACACTCATTCTAGACTCAATCCACGTGCAAATCGAAAACAATATAGGGTCTTTGGGGGCAGCATTTACATAAAATCTGACCAAAATATATATGGGAGCTATATCTAAAGCTAAGCCGATTTTCACCAATTTCAATAGGGTTCGTCCTTGGCCCAAAATAAGTGAGCTGTACCAAATTTCATCCAAATCGCATTTTAAATGCGATATGTATTTTGTTCGCAATTGAACATCAACAGACGGACGGACGGATAAGCATAAATCGACATAGAAAGTGATTCTATGCATATAGGTTAGGTTAGGGATGTACGGTTGTTGTAACAACCGTCCACTCGGAAACTATGTACATTGTGATCATCCTTTATGTATATATGTACCTATAAAGAAAAAGAAGAGATAGTGGAAGAGTAGGGAGAAAAGATAGTGAGAAAGAAAGGGGCGGAAGAGAGATTATTTTAGCCAAGTCAATTTTTTGACAAAGTCTAGAATTTGGATAGTGTCTATTTTGGAGAAGAAGACTAGATTATCAACTTCATTCTGCAAACAGGTTCCCTTAACCATCTGTTACCGACTACCTCGAAATGGAACGCACGGATTCTGCCAATGAAATAGCTAATAGGGGGTTTCACAGATCTCTCAATCAGAAAACTGGACGACTGTGACCCCCCTCGAGCAAGCTCGTCGGCAATCTCATTCCCTTCTATGTCGTTATGTCCTGGAACCCAGCATAACCCAACTATCTGTCGTATATTATTCAGAGCGGTCTTACAATCATGAACTGCTGTCGAGTATATAGTATGCGACTTCACCGCTTTCAGGGCCGCCTAACTATCGACATATATAGTCACCGGTCCCGTGACTATATCCCGTGACTATACTATCTCGACCGCTTTCGTGATTGCTAGAGTCTCTGCTTGAAAAATACTACAATCATTGTTGAGTTTATATGAGTTGTGTATACCTAATTCCCTACAGTAAACGCCTGCGCCAGTGCCTTCCTGCATCTTAGACCCATCTGTGAAGATTGACAGACCTGGCAGCGGTAGGGAGCCACTAGTTCAGGATTCCCTACTAGGAAATTCAACTTTGATGTCATTAAAGTACCTAATGGGGGGGGGATATAATCATTGATATGACTATCCCACCTAAAGAGATCATAACCCGGCGTTATTTTTAGGATGCTGGCATGACCATAGTTCCGCGATTTCAAGGCATCTGTTTCCCGGAGTCTCAGGGCACACCTGGCCGCCTGGAATTTGATCAGAATATCCAATGGTTGGAGATTCAAGATTGCTGCCTGTGGTGCACTTCTTGATACACCGATCACTGTACTAAGCTGAGTTTTGTCAGCAGCATATTTTTGTTCACCCCCTGCCACCAGACAAGACAACCATAAGTAATTATGGGTAAGACGATCGTCGTATACAGCCAGTGTATAATTCCGGTTCTCAATCCCCAACTCTTGCCTTTTTTTGCATTTTTGCATGAATAGAGTGCCAGCAATCCCTTCTTGGAGCGTTCCTCAACATTTCTATTCCACAGTAATTTGCGGTCTAGGATAGTGCCAAGATATTTAGCTTCATCAGAAAGCCTCCAAGTGATGGTAAACGGAAACTAGGAATTTTATGCTTCCTAGTGAAAAGCACCAATTCGGTTTTGGTGGGGTTTTCACCAAGACCTTTGGTGCAGGCCCAATTAGACAGCGTTGAAAGGGCACACTCCAGGATGTCTGAAAGTGTCGTTATAAACTTACCCCCAACCAGCAAGACTACATCTTAGGCTACCGCCTTTATCCTGAGATGATTGAATTTCATAAGTATCTATGCATATTCTCCAAATAAATAAATAAATATAACATAAGTTTGGTATTAAAATGAAGCCAAATTTCACTATGTGTTGTAAATTAAGTGAAGAAGGTGGTATGAAAGGGTAAGAGTTAGGGGTGGTCAGAATTGTGGGAGTCACTTCTACGTCGATTCGGCTCCATGTGACCATGGTTGGTGGTCCACCCCTACACATTCTTGTGTGTGTTTCCATTTTTGTGTTGTTCAAGTTTTTGTAGGTTTGTAATTCTAACATATGGGATGGACTCATATCCTGAGAGAATGCCGGAGGCTAGGACATAGAACATATTCGGAAAAATTCGTCTATTATTGTGGCTTATATTTCAATACAGGCCGTAAATATACCAGTATCGATAATACTCTCACAAATTCGTTATGTATACACAACTACAAACATGTTATAATCTCATCTTAGTGGGTTAACGCAGATGTTATATTTTACAGGTTATTATCGTAATCTGTTGTTATGTGTCTCTATTTATTTCTTATACTGACCATCTTGATGTATACTTTAGAGCATAGATTTCCTTCAGATGCCACTGAACCTTTTTAGAAAATGACGAAATTTTGTTTGAAAAAAAAGAAAAACTAACAACATCCCTGTCATAGTTACAACACGTAAACGGCACAGTTTGTAATGTTTAAAAAAATATTTAAAAATAAACAAATATTGCAACATGCAACACCAAAACGACTCCAACCAAGCATCCATCTAACCGTCTGCTAAACAAAAGTGAGCATATATTTTATGCATGCACATACTTTCACACAGCCAGACATATGTACATATTTAAACATGCTCGTGAATATGCTCATCGTCTTTATGTATGTCAAATTTTGAAATGAAGACCCGACAGGTTCAAAACGAACAACAACAGCAGAAGCAGCCACAACAACAACTACTTACCAATAAATAAATAAAATTCATACGACACCAGAAAACAAAACGGCTACAAACTACTGAAAGATGGCGCAATTGTGCACCCATAAGTAAGTACCAACCAGCAGCCCCGAACAAATTTAACAGAATTACAAACAGAAATGAATTGAAATGAACAAAGTGTTTGAATTTGAAAAATCGTTTTTCCTGTTACAGAAAAACTGTAAAAAACCCGAAACAAAACTACAACAACGAAATGCAAAACAAGCACACGTTCTGACATCAGCAGACATTGCATTGACGAACCTCCATTGATGACTACCATGCTGAAGATGATGATGATGAGCAGGAAAATTCAGAGGAAAAACCAACAAGTTGAAAATATTATGATAGTCTAGGTGGAATTTGTTGTACTCTACACAATGAGGAAATGGCCTTAATAATGACAATCCAATCTTTTATGATTTGGATGAAAATATTTTAGCGTACCCCCCTTGAGCCTTTTTTGTCTCATACGAATATTTTCAGGTATAACAATCAAAGTTTTTAGGAATGTGGTCAAACTTTGCAATTAATTGTAATTGCCCAATTGCAAGTAGTAGGAGCACCATACCTAGATATAGATAACGTTCCAATGAAGACCTACTATTATTTCGTCTTCATAAGTACAACAAATTTACAATAACAAGTTAAGCAAATTGAAATCATGCAACAAATTCCAACAAATAACCAAAAAAAAAACTATTGCAACGAATTCAGTTTGTTGTTTGCTTTTTTGGCAGTCAACCGTGGAGCAGAAAACACTCCTGGCCCCAACTCTATTATAGACACATTTTGTGATTTTTTTTATTTGTTTGATGTTTGACTAACTTATTTGTTGTACCTGCAATCTGGTGTTGCACTAATGTCGGTTGACTTCGACAACAGGTCGAATATTAAATGTAAAATTAAAGCCTGTTGTGTAGTTGAGAAGACACCAAATAGAACAACACCAACAACAAATACTATCGTTCATTGATGGTTACAGTTGATGGCGTTCGTCTGTTGTCAGGAGGGGGGTTACTTCAATGCGGCACCACTACCACCTCCTCCTATTGAACCATCAGTTAAATAATACCAACAAAATTCAACATGTTTTAAATATTGACCTCCTACCTGTGGCAACATGTTCCTATCGAATCAGCCAAACTAACAAATGGCAAAAATAGATTGACAAGATGCGATGAATGTGATATCTGGCCAGTGAATTATAAACGAAGAATAGATCGACTGATAAACTGCTTTAGAAAAAATATGCCACAAATGGAAAACAGAATTTAAGGGTAGACCCCATATAACCCCCTTTTTATACCCTCCACCTTAGTAAGGAGGGTATATTTATTTTGGTTTTCGGTTTGTAAGTCATCGAAATAATAATTTCCGACCCCAGCGTAAAATTCTATGACGATTTAGACATGCCCGTCTGTCTGTCTGTTTTAATCACTCTAGCCCCTAATAGAATTGAGATAGGTTGTCAAAATTTTGCATATGGTCGCCATTGGTCTGCAGGCAGGTCAAGTTCGAAGAAGGGATATATCGGTCCACGTTTAGGTATAGCTCTCATATAAGGGTACTCTCAAATTTTCGGTACTTTGGGGCTCTGGAGCACTTTTTTTCAATGAAATTTTTAGTATTTTTCAACCGAAATGGCTGTAATTAATACATTGAGTTATTATTGGGTTGCAAATCTCTCCACTAAAAACTATAAATAAAGGTACATTTTCGGGATTCCCCCCTAATTTTTTTGGTTGAATGCGTTTTTCAACCGAATTCGCTGTAATTTAGAATTTTGTAGTCGTCTATGATAACAAACCTCCCTACCAAAAATTGGCACCATAGTATGGAGGGTATATTAGCTTTGTTTTTCCGTTTGTAACGCAATGAAATAATAATTTCAGACCCTATAAAGTATATATATTCTTGATCAGCGTAAAATTCTATGACAATTTGTCAGTCTGACTGTTGTAATCACTGTAGCGTCTAAATGAATTGAGATAGAACGCCAAAATTTTGCATAGAATCGTATTTTGTCTTCAGGCAGTTCGAAGATGGGCTATATCGGCCCACGTTTGGGCATACCTCCCATATAAGGGTACCCCCAAATTTTCAGTATTTTGGGGTTCTTGAGCGCGTTTTTCAACCAAATTTCTCAACTAAAAATTATAACTTTAGGTCCACTTTTTCTGGTAGCCCCCATATAACGGTACCTCCCAATTTTCAGTTTTGGAGGGGTTTTGACCGCATTTTTTCACCAAATTGGCTGTAATTTTGTACTTTGAGTTCTTATTGGGTATCAAACCCCTCCACAAAAAATTATAAATATAGGTCCATTTTTTCGGGTAGCCCTCATATAAGGGTACCCCCAATTTTCGGTATTTTGGGTTCTTGAGGGCGTTTTTCAATTGAATTCGCTGAAATTTAGTACTTTGAGTTCTTATTGCGTACCAAATGTCTACACAAAAAATTATGAATATAGGTCCATTTTTTCGGATAGCCCCCATTAAAGGGTACCCCCAATTTTCGGTATTTTGGGGTTCTTGAGCCCGTTTTTCAATCGAATTTGCTGCAATTTGGTATTTTGTAGTCGCATATGGTAACAAATCTCCCTACCAAAAATGCTTAATATTCTTTTATATTAAATCCCCCTTTTTATATTAAAATAGTTATCTGATTTGTTCCGCGTTTTGAGTTTGGTTCTAAGACTATGTTGTAGTCATTTCACCTGCGGTGGATAGCGAAATAAAAAATTAGAACGTAAAGTTCGATAATGAACTATAGCCGCATTTAGACCTAGTCTCTGTGTGGAGGTTCCAGAAGGATTGGACCGATTTTCCCCATCTTCGAATTTGATCTAAGTTTGGAGAAATAATAAGATGGGCAAAGTTTGGATGAAATCTAAATTATCTGAAACGGATTTGGTCCAAAGAAACATGGGGTCTAGAACCACATTGAGGCACATTTTCACCGTGTTAAAGTGTATACACCCTCTTTAGCCATAATGCTGAGGGTATAATTATCCATTATAAGTACATTTTAAATAAATTTCTGAAATTTGTATTAAGGTTTACATAATCCGTTGGTATAGGTCCACTTTTTTGGTATGTTCCCTATATTTTCATTTCTTGTACCTGTCAGTATATCTATGGTGGAGGGTATCCAAAGTTCGGCCCGGCCGAACTTAACGCTTTTCATTTGTTATATCATTCATCACTCTGTGGTACAGGGTATTATCTATTTGTACATAAGTTTGTAACAAGCAAAAGGAATCGAGGGAGACCCCAGGTTTCTTTTGAGAATAATATGCACCGAATCACTTTCTGGGTCGATTTATGCAAGTCCGTCCATGTAATTTTGTGAGCAAATTACAGGTCGTATTTATTATCCGATGTGGATGAAATTTGGCACATGTCATTTTTTTGGCCCAAGGACGAACGCTATCGAAAAAAATCGGTTAAGATATAGATATAGCTTCCATATATAGTTTCGTCCGATTTTATCTAAATGGCACACCAATCTCCCAATATAATGTTTATCAATTGGTTCAGATTTATGTAAAGCTCCCATATATAGTTTCTTCCGATTTTGTGTAAATGGTGCACCATGGGTTCAGATTCAGATGTGCCTTCCATATATAGTTGCGTCCAATTTCATGCAAATGGTGCATCGAATAGTTTATGTTTTTTTCGCTTTACATGAAATATTGCAGAGAGTATTGGATTGAAATCGAAATATGTTGAAATCGGTTCAGGGATAGATATAGCTTCCATATATATGTTTTCATTCGATTTCATCTAAATAGAGTACCAAATAATAAAAGATTTTCCAATTGGGAAACACAAGGTACCAAATTGAACACAACGTACCAAATTGAAGCTACAATAATTGGATTATTGGTATTGGATTTCATAAAATATCTTCAAATTAAGATACAACCCCTGTATATTTTTGTCTGAGTTATTGCAATTAGTGTACCAGACAACAATGGTTCCTCCTAGCAAACCAAATGGTGTATTCCACGGTTGCTCGATTTCATACAAATGGTACACCAATGAATCCAAGTCTGCCCGATTGGCATGCAATTTTCATAGATTTCAGAATTGTAAGTGTTCTGGAGTTGACTTTCCGCTGAACTCTCTTATATTCAAACAAGATTGTTGAACAACAATTCAAGAACCACGCACTGTAATCGTCTGACGACAATCATAAGTACAATCATTTAAACATGTATGGAAATACAAACATAAAACATCATTTACAACGACATGATTCTACTCGAGACAAATAACGTTAAAGAAGACGAAACTTCGGCATGTATGTATGCATGTATGTCATTGCAATGGAATCGGGTATTGGGTCAGAAGGGGATTCAATAACTTGAAAACTTAAACACGTACAAATTTGGTTGCACGTTTTTGCACTATTTAGAAATTTATCTAACACCTGCACCATGATTCTCAACATTGTACACCTCAAACGAAACACTGGAGATTAATGCAACATCCACAATACAACAAAGTACAGCCAGCAAAAAAACAAAAAAAAAAACAAAAAAAAAAAAAACTGCATCATCTTCATCGACAGCAGCCGATGTGTACCAACCAGCCATTTGATTTTCATCCTTATTCACATAGTCTACCACACTTTTGCGATAGACTATCATTGGAAGCAACGGGAAGCATCATATCAAAAAGGAATCTTTGCCGCTAAAAAAATAAAATATACAAAAAACATTCTCAGGCCTAAGGATGGTATTCACTTTTTTCTTTAGTAACAGAGTAGTAGCTCAAGAAAAACGCAATTCATCTAATTTCCATTTTAAATGAATTCAATATTCCGCTGCAGAATATCGTGGAAAAACAGTGATTTGTACCAACATATCTAGCCTCCGGTGTGGACTAGCTCATCGTCATTACGAATAAATGTTTTCATCGTCATTATTATCAATGTCATAGTTATCGATATGTTTGTCACAGGGATGCAAAAGTTGGTACAAGTGTACTAATTTTAGCACTATTTGGAAGTCAAAAGTACAATAGCACCCCAATGACATATTTAGCACTATTTCTAAATTGTATCAAATTATTTTCACTTAAAAAACCCTTTTTTACAAACTGTTATTTCAGTTCTTACAATATGTACTAAAATTACAAGTAATGTCAATTTAGAAATGCAGTCTGAGGATGTCATAATGTATGTAGAAACTATCAAATGTGGAAAGGGCATTTTTATATGAAAATATAATTAAAAACAAAGAAGGGAACAGACTAAAGATTTCGACTGCTTCAAGTCTTATATAAACGAAGGATTTGTTGAAGTCGTGCTGCTAACGATACATAAGAATATGCTGCAAAAAAGTTTTACTTAAGGGAAAAATTTGAAAAAAAAAAATTTTGTATAAAATCGCCTAAGTTAAAAAATGAGGAAGATCTTCACTGATTGGCTCACAGAGAAACGTGTAAAAATTTGAAATCGATTGGGTTTTTAGTTTTTGAGTTATCGTCCCCGCCATTTGCAAAAACGCTGTTTGGAGAAAAACGCGTTTAAAGTTAGAGAAGCCCTCTTGCTGTCACCTGATGCTAATACAATAAATCGGCTATATCTTCAAAAATTGTTGAGATTTTCACTTGAAAATTTATAGGAACCTTCTTGAATTAGTGTAGGTTCAAATTAAATCAAAATAAAAAATTAAATTTTTTGAAACCGAGATTGGGTGGGGTCCTCTTAATTGATTTTTATACCCTTCACCACACTGTGGTACAGGGTATTATGTCTTTGTGCATATGTTTGTAACAGGCAAAATTGTAAACAAAGTACAGGTCGCATTTATGATCCGAATTGGATGAAATTTGGCACAGGTCACTTATTTGGCCCAAGGACGAACCCTATTGAAATTGGGAAATATCGGTTCAGATTTAGATATAGATCCCATATATATTTTCGTCCGATTTTACGCAAATCGTGTACCAAAGTCCCTAAATATCTTTCGATTTGGCATAACGTACTTAATTAAGCCTATTGTGATGTCTGCCAAGTTTCGTGAAAATCGGTCCAGATTTAGATATAGCTCCCATATATAGTTTCGTCCGATTTTATTCAAATGGTGCACCAAAGTCCCTATATATCTTTCGATTTGCACGAATTTTAGCATAGCGTACTGAATTAAGTCTAAAGTGATGTGTGCTAAGTTTCGTGAAAATCGGTTCAGATTTAGATATAGCTCCCATATATAGTTTCGCCCGATTTTTGGTAAATGGAGCACCAAAGTCCCTCAAAATCATTCGATTTGCACGAATTTTAGCCTAGAGTACTGAATTAAGTGTAGAAAGACGTGTGGAATGTTTTGTGAAAATCGGTTCAGATTTAGAGATAGCTCCCATATATAGTTTCGCCCGATTTTTGGTAAATGGAGCACCAAAGTCCCTGAAAATCTTTCGATTTGCACGAATTTTGGCATAGCGTACTGAATTAAGTCTAGAATGATGTGTGCTAAGTTTCGTGAAAATCGGTTCAGATTTAGATATAGCTCCCATATATAGTTTCGCCCGATTTTTGGTAAATGGAGCACCAAAGTCCCTCAAAATCTTTCGATTTGCACGAATTTTAGCATAGCGTACTGAATTAAGTGTAGAAAGACGTGTGGAAAGTTTTTTGAAAATCGGTTCAGTTTTAGATATAGCTTCATATATAGTCTCGCCCGATTTTAGGTAAATGGTGCACCAAAGTCCCTCAAAATCTTTCGATTTTGGGAAAGCGTACTGATTTAAATCTAGAATGATGTGTGCAAAGTTTCGTGAAAATCGGTTCAGATTTACATACACCTCTATATATATTTCCGTCCGATTTTAAGTAAATGGTGCACTAACGATCCATAGCTAGGCCGATTGACACAACGTACTGAAGTTAATATAAATTAATCTCTGATAAGTTTCCTTGAAATCGGTTCAGATATAGATATAACATAGCTTCCATATATAATTTCGACTTTAGGATACATATGCTGAATATACCCAGTCCGACTTTACTACTTTCCTTACTGATTTTAATTTGACATAGCTACATATGTCAAGTTTTACTGAAATCATTTGGGATTTATATATAGCTTCCATATATATTTTCTTCCGATTTAAAATAAATGGAGCACCAAAGACTCAATGTTAGGCAGATTCACACAAAATTTTGCACAACGTACTTAAAATAGTATAGCCAAACGTGTGTCAAGTTTTATTGGAATCCGTCCAAATTTTAAGTAGGACCCAAGGACCCAAAATATATCCATTAGGAACAAATCATGCATAAATTAGTCTAACCTAACCTGTAACACGTTTCGTTGAAATCCGTTCATATTTGTATATAGCTTCCATATAAATTTTCATCCGATTTTAAGTAAATGTTGCAATAAACGCTTCATGTTTTTTTTCAGAATAGAATGACGTTATTGCGTGTAGAAGTACAGATGTAGACCATATATATTTCTGACTGACTTCGTGTTAATTTGGCTCCAAATATTCCACGAGTGCCCGATTGATATTTGCTTTAAATCGATTTACATAATTGTGTCCCATTGTAACAAACGAATGACATGTTTATGGATTGATCTAAGTCGATTCACATTTAGATAAAGGTTCACATATTTAAGTTCATCTAATTTCATGTTAATGACCCTTCTGTTAAGATGCATATTTTATGTATGTTTTTATTAATTGATAGTAAAAATAATTTTTTTATTAAAAAGTGCATAAAAAGTAC
>NW_026881521.1:0-35567 GCF_032173495.1 Musca vetustissima | reverse complement strand
TTGCTCTCAGTTGGATCCACACCTCAGTTGGCCCTTGAAAAATATTCTTTAATAAATCCACGCCTCAGTTGGCCCTTGAAAAATATTCTTTAATAAATCCACGCCTTATACCTTAATATCACCGGCATATTGTTAATAACATCCGCCATAATAAATCATGGTATCATATTTTAATGGTTTGTTGTAATAATATTTTATGTTTTTTTTTTTTCATAAGACAAACAAAGCTTTCCATATACAAATAACTTTATTATGTTGGGCTTTCTTATTTACACACCCACATAACCACAACCATCAAAAATTTTCTTCACAAAAATACTATTTTTTTCTTGTTCGCAACGTCAACTTCACTTGGATGACTTTGATTAGACTCTATGTTTCATATAGTACGCGTGAGCATCTCATGCACTGCTTCTATCATCAATCCCCGGTCGTTGTTTTTGTTCCAAAGATTACACGTCTAATAATGATATGCATCAACTTATTATTATCGCCATCTAAATACCACCAAATATCGTTGGCTATATGTGATTAGCACATTTCCTGTTCAAGAGTGATGTTTAAGTTTTGTGTGTGGTAAGGTATCAATAGTCACCAGACGTCTCCTGTATAGAAGAAGTACTAGATACATATAACAATCACTGTTTGAGAATATGACTAAATTATAGTTATGTATAAATACTAATATAAAAGACGTACATACTACCCCTGACATTAATTTTAATATACACGCATTTTCAAGAGTAACTGTATTTAATTTAATTAATTTCTCTCTTCCTTGCGGTTACAAATGGAAAACGTTTTTATTTACAAGAAATTCAAAAAGGATTACAACTTTTCTTATTGTCTCATTCTCATTTTGTGTGGAAATTCTCAACCACTATCACTTGCGGGATTGTGTGCAGTCACTTTGTTTTAATCTTTTCGTGTCTCTTTGTTTGGTGGTCTTTTGTTAATAAGATTTATGATGAGGAATGGCGTCCATGTGAACAACGTTTAAAAGAGTTCCTGGAACAGGAATGAGCAAAAATTAAACAACATTCCGAACGTACACCTACACCATTTACTTCAGACCCTAAGGATATGCATCAGATTTTGAGAACAAGATATGTATTTGATTTGGTTAGAATTCTACGACATTTTAATGTACCTTCGATTTTATTTCAATTCTGTGTTTTCGGGTATGTGTACGTGTTTCTGGTTTTGGCAGAAAACGTTTCCAGGAAACTGAATTACGTATACGTAAGCATATTGATGAACAGTTGTTATGACAACTACAACAAGAACAGGAACCTCAAAGTAAACATGATGAGGAGCCAAATACGTACGCTGAAGTCGATGAACAGTCTTCTAAACAGGTAATATGCTTTGTCATATTCGATTGTTTTACACTTGCGGTGAGAAGTTACGATAATCCTCACTTAGACCTGGAAATGAGATAAAATGAGTTCATTGGTGGTTTAATACTCTCCGAATTTAATAATATTTTTTAAAATGCAAAAATATTATGTACTATTTCATACACACATTTCCTTCTACCTATTGAGGATTTTGGCGTTTAATAAAGGGATTTCCCGATATCAAAATCATCATTGTCTCCATCAGAAATATGAAGCAAATTAAAAAAGTTGTACATGTTTACCTTGTGTTTTAATTTAATTCTCATGTTCTTAGTTTGTCCTCTGTATGTGTGTGTACTGCTTATTTTCCTTTAAACGTGCATCCGGTATTCGGCTACATATTTCTCTCCAACCATCGGTCATTCGTGTACCTCGTTTACTTCAACAGTTTAAGTTCTAAAATTTGCCAAGGCTCAACATCAACAAAATCGACACTACGACAGACAAAGTTTTACTTTCTAATTAAAGTTAAATATTAAATAGAAACAGGATTTTTTTGTGAAATTCAATGCCTTGGGTATAGGAAATATTTTCTTGTTCGGTATGTTGTTCTTATTACAGTATATTGGTAGAAATCGTTTGTTAGTAGTTGCGTATTTGCATTGCTATTAAAGTTATAAGCTGCAAATTAAATTGGATTAAACACGTTGATGTTGTTGTGATTGCGCTTTTTAGTACACAGCTTTAGTTATTTTGATGAATTATTAGATAATCTACATCACAAACATTGTAACTAGTAACATACAACTAGTAGTATATAGGATAAAAATAAATAACTTGTTAAATTACTGTGCAAATTATATACAAAACATATACATACATAAGTATGTTGGTGTGTTTTTTTCTTCTTTGTTTGCCCCGTGAATATTTTAATGGTTTAGTATATTGGTTTTGTAAACTGATGGGTCATATAAAATACAATAAAAAAACCATTCACTACAATCAAAAACAAGAAAATCAATATATTTACCAACCCAGAATTCCATTTGTATTGCAATAGTGTATTTTAATAGATCTAAAAACCAGTAAGGAAAGTAGCAAAGTCGGACGGGGCCGACTATATGATACCCTTCACCACTATGGGTATATTAAACGAATGCATCCTAATAGAAGGGCCATTAATATGAAATTGGATGAACTGAAATATGTGACCTTTATCTAAATTTGAACCGACTTAAATCAATCCTTAAACATGTCATTCGTTTGTTACAATGGGACAAAATTATGTAAATTTCATATTAGCTTTAAATCGCTAATATCAAAATGCTCAATTGTGTACGTTGTACAAAATTTCATGTCAATATTACAAACACCATTTACTTAAAATCGGATGAAAATAGATGTGGAAGCTATATCCAATTATGAACCGATTTCAACGCAACTTATCAGAGGTTAGTTTGTACTAATTTCAGCAGGTTTTGTTCCTAATGGCCATATTTTGGGTCCTACTTAAAATCGGACGACCATATATATGAGAGCTATATCTAAATCTGAATCGATTTTCAAGAAATTTTATAGACATCACTCTAGACTCAATCCTGTATGCTATGCCAAATTTCGTGTAAATCGAAAGATATATAGGGACCTTGGTATACCATTTACAATATATCGGGCGAACATATATATGAGAGCTGCATCTAAATCTGAACCGATTTTGAACAAAATGTTCACACATTATTCTAGACTTAATTCAGTACGCTATGGCAAATTTCATGGAAATCGGCGGATATATAGGGACTTTGGTGAACCATTTACCTAAGATCGGGCGAACTATATATGGGAGCTATATCTAAATCTGAACCGATTTTCACGAAACTTAGCACACGTCATTCTAGTCTTAATTCAGTACGCTATGCCAAATTTCGAGCAAATCGGATGATATATATGGAAATTTGGCATACCATTTACCTAAGATCGGGCGAACTATATATGGGAACTATATCTAAATCTGAACCGATTTTCACGAAACTTAGCACACGTCATTTTAGTCTTAATTCAGTACGCTATGCCAAATTTCGTGCAAATCGGATGATATATATGGAAATTTGGCATACCATTTACCTAAGATCGGGCGAATTATATATGGGAGCTATATCTAAATCTGAACCGATTTTCACGAAACTTAGCACACGTCATTCTAGTCTTACTTCAGTACGCTATGCCAAATTTCGTGCAAATCGGATGATATATATGGAAATTTGGCATACCATTTACCTAAGATCGGGCGAACTATATATGGGAGCTATATCTAAATCTGAACCGATTTTCACGAAACTTAGCACACATCATTCTGCACCTAATTCAGTACGCTATGTCAAATTTTGTGCAAATCGTATGCTATATAGGTATTTTGATTCCCCGTTTACCTTAAATCGGACGAAAATATATATGGGAGCTATATCTAAATCGCAACCGATTTTCACGAAACTTAGCACACATCATTCTGGACCTAATTCAGTACGCTATGCCAAATTTCGTGCAAATCGAAAGATATATAGGTACTTTGGTACCTTGTTTACCTTAAATCGGACGAAAATATATACGGGAGCTATATCTAAATCTAAACCGATTTTCACGAAACTTAGCACACATCATTTTGGACCTAGTTCAGTACGCTATGCCAAATTTCGTGGAAATCGAAAGATATATAGGTACTTTGGTGTCTATATCGGACGAAAATATATAGGGGAGCTATATGTAAATCTGAACCGATTTTCACCAATTTAAATAGGGTTCGTCCTTGGGCCAAATAAGTGACTTGTGCCAAGTTTCATTCAAATCGGATCATAAATGCGACCTGTACTTTGTTTACAATTTAACATCTACAGACGGACAGACGGACGGACGGACATGCATAAATCGACTCAGAAAGTGATTCTATGCATATTCTCAAAAGGAACCATGTGTCTATCTCGTTTCCTTTTGCCTGTTACAAATATATGCACAAGGACATAATACCCTGTACCACAGTGTGGTGAAGGGTATAATGACTTCCATATTTAGTCAATCAGGAAAAAAAGAGTGTAACTAATTAGAAACGAGATAGATAAGATAATTGTATATACCTTCCACATTAACTTCAATTCAATTTACCTATTTTGTCATTCTTAATATCTTGAAATATTCTTCTTACTTTAATTTTTAGCCATGTCTCATTATTAACTAAAAGTCGATTACTCTTTTCCATAACATTTTATCTTTGACATTTAAATACTTTTTGAGAAGTTCGCGCGCTTTTAATAAATCGAATACACAGTTCAGATTTAAACCCAATTAATATTTTTTTCGTTATGTAATATGTCGTTACACCCAACACATGTATGTTGTCCAAATGCTATACACATATAACAGCAATATATTGTAAACCCTTCCTAGATTATTTGTGCTGCCTTTGATATCCGATATTATATCAATTCGTCGTCAATGTGTAAATTGGAAACATAGATAATTCACTGGAAAAATTCTTTTGAAATACATTAGAATCGCAAGCATCATCAACAGATCCCATGGAGAAATAGTTTCTTTGTATAGGTCCACTTCGTTAGAGTGCAATCTATGAATGGTATGTTAACTTTGAAAAGAGTGATGGTTTACTCCACCACATATCAGTAGTAGAGTATATATTATAGCCGTTCTAGAAAGTATATTGGTCTTTCTATAATTCAAGGAGTTCTGTTTCTTAGTGATGTCATACAGTCATTAAGGTGATAATTTCCAAGAACTGTTTTCGAAGGTTTGTAAAAGCTTCAATATTCGTCTATGTGTCGGAATTCGTCTATATGGCAGGCGACGTGTCTGAATTGTAATATGACAGGCGACGTGAAATTTTAGTCCCACGTTCTTCTATAAAAAGTTCCAGATCTTTTCTTCCAGCTAACCGATTACCATTTGAATAACTACTGTTAATAAAGGAAACTTCTGGTAGTGAGTCAGACACCCAAATGTATTGATGAAGTACCTGTATTATGTTTTCGAGAGGAATATTGTGACCTGTATCGATCCAATTGTACATGGCTTTAAGCTTAAATCTTAGATGGACGGTTTATATTTTATTTAGAAATCTATTGAAATGTATTATATGTATAATATAATCTCCAAAGCCCCAGTTAGGGCTGTCCTCATATCCGAAATATTCCATAACAGCATGTTCTCTGGACTTCCTGTAATGCTTCAACATTATAGAATTCTATACCAAACACCATACGTCTTCCTGGTTTATAATACAACAACCCTTGGTTGATATTTTGCATATATTTATCTTCTATATTGCTGTAAAATATTGAAACAATTTTCCACACTTTGCCGCCTTCAGAATATATAAATTTCAAATTACTTTAAAACTCCTCATATATGTTCGTACATAAATATATAATTTATAACATTCATAAAAATAGAGGGAAAACTCCGGCGAACAAATACAAAAATTTTAACATCCGAACACCCACCCAAAAAAATCACATTTATCACATCCCTATATGTGGCACAAAACGCCTTTATGTCAAAACCATGAGCTACACACACACACAAGTACGCAATCATATGTTTTTTTTCTTCAGTTTCTCGAATTATATGCGATATGGACATGTTGGCCCCAAATAACGCGAACAACATCAGACATTATGTGGCTACATGACTGTGTAACCGATTTAATCAATTATTATTTTAGGAAACAAATAATATTCGTGTATTCCTCTGCTTCTTCATTCTCGAAATGTTTGGCTTTACACTTTTTGAACTTTTTTATTAGAATAAACAAATTGAAAGGCAACATCGCTCGCATACATATCTGTAAATGTGAGAATATGTATGTTGAACGCTAGATGAGTGGCTTTTGTTACAGACATGGTAAATACCACACAAGGAATCAAACGTACATACTAAAGCCTTTTAATATGTTCATCTGGCAATATATCTACGCTGAACTTTGATGCCGAAAATACAAAGGAAACATGCTTAATGGAAGACTTTAAAGATTTAAACGTCTTAACACTTTGCTTGTAGATTCTGATGATTTTTGGTCACATATTATTCACAATGAATAAGCGTATTTCGTACGCCGCTTATTGTGCTTCGACTAAACGCTCGCAAATAAGCGTGTTTCGTACGCCGCTTATTCGACAAAACGCTCGTAAATAAGCGTGTTTCGTACGCCGCTTATTGTGCTTCGACAAAACGCTCGTGAATAAGCGTGTTTCGTACTCCGCTTATTGTGCATCGACAAAACGCTCGTGAATAAGCGTGTTTCGTACGCCGCTTTTTGCTCTTCGACCAAGCGTTCGTAAATAAGCGTGTTTCGTACGCCGCTTATTGTGCTTCGACAAAACGCTCGTGAATAAGCATGTTTCGTACGCCGCTTATTGTGCTTCGACTAAACGCTCGCGAATAAGCGTGTTTCGTACGCCGCTTGTTGTACTTCGACAAAACGATCGTGAATAAGCGTGTTTCGTACGCCGCTTATTGTGCTTCGACAAAACGCTCGTGAATAAGCGTGTTTAGTACGCCGATTATTGTGCTTTGACTATACGCTCGCGAATAAGCGTGTTTCGTACGCCGCTTATTGTGCTTCGACAAAGCGCTCGTGAATAAGCGTGTTTGGTACGCCGCTTATCGCTCTTCGACCAAGCGTTTGTGAATCAGCGTGTTTCCGCTTACTGTACTAAGACGCATCGAGGGACTTTTCGCAGCTTGAAGTCGATCAACTAGCGGGTCATCTTTACAAGCGTGTTGCCTACGCCGCTTCCGATCAACTGCCGACGCCGAGCGTGTTGCCTACGCCGCTCGTACGAGCCTGGACTGTGAGAGTCAGCCAAAGATCCCCAGCGGATTTTCCAACTAAAATCCCTCTGTACCACTAGTCTTCCCGTATTGTCTACAGATACTAATAAACAGAACTAGCCACAAACCTAAAACTCATCCTTTCTTTACTCCGGTCACGCAATCTATAAATTTCTGTGACGGACCCTTGGCCACCGCGATCTTACCTCAGCCAACGGAGGCAAAAGTGTCTTTACAGTGGCGCCCGAGCAGGGAGTAAAGATCAAACAGTTACAATAGTTCTGACGGGCAGGATGACTTTGCGTACATCATGGGCATACAGTCTGCGGAAAGAGGAGTTAGGAAATTACCTCAATGAGTTCGGCCTCAAATGTCAGCGGAACCGTCGACGAACTCCGAAGACGCTTCGGACAATCCTTAGGAGAAGACCCCGAGCCTGAAGATTTACAACGGCTATTACAGTTGCAGGAACTACACGAGCAACAGACCCCGAGACCAGACAGTAAGGCGGGAGTTTCACCAAAGCGAGGACCTACTCTTGCCATCACAGATCCCAGTGGAGTCACCGCTGCACTAGAGCCCAGCCGACCGCGTCCAGCCACCCCTACGGCCACCACGGGTGAAAGAACAATTTTACCTCCTCTTACTGATATCCGGGCCATCGCCGATCAAGTACGTAAGTGGAACATTAGCTTTGACGGAGGACCTGACCCCCTGGAATTTCTAGAAAGGGTCGAAGAACTGGCTAGTATGTTCGCTGTGAAGTTGGACATGCTTCCGAAAATGATGCCAGAAGTTATGAGAGGAAAGGCTTTAGTGTGGTTCCGGAATAATAACCGACACTGGCAGTCCTGGACCGACTTTCGCGGAGACTTCCAGCAGTTCTTCCTTCCATCCTTATACTTTCAACATCTGGAGGACGAAATTCGGAGACGAAGTCAACGGGCCAAAGAGACGCTCCGGGACTATTCTCTTATCATGCAAAACTTAATGCGACACAGCAACTACACCGAGGAGCAGAAACTGGTGTGAATCTTCGGGAACGCTCGGCCGGAATATCTGTGGTATATCCGACGACGAGATTTCAACTCACTTCACGATTTGTTGCATATGGCGGACGACCTGGAAAGCTTGCCTGCCATAGCACCGGTATCTCGAGAACAGCATCGCCGCATAGACCCTGCTGACAGTTTCATCAGTGAAAGTGCTCGTGGCCCCAATCCCGTTCACGGCAAGTGTAACATTGGCAAGTGTAACATTGGCAGACCGTGGAGGTCACGATTGATCTTGGCAATCAACAAGTTCCAACACGACTGTTGGTTATGCCCGATGCCACAGAAGACATGATTTTAGGATTAGATTTTCTGGTCAAAATCGGCGCCCGGATGACTATGACCGGTCTCTCCTGTTTCTTCTCTATGACTCGGTGTGAGACGGGGGTCATGGAACGGCATCGTTACATCAGTACAACGTGCGAATGTGAGATCGTGAAACTACAGTGTCGTTCGACTACGGAGGCACAACGTACACCAGAGGGACCTTTACCGGTAAGTGCACACGCGGTAACGGAACAAAAACGAATTCAACAGTTTTTATACGAGGAACTACAAAAGTTCTAAGATATTCACGGGCCTTCCACCGCTGCGAGCCATCGAATTGTGATGACCGATGATCAGCCTTTCAAGCTACGTTACGCGGCCCGTAAGACAGCCATGCAAGCGGTAATTGATGCTAAGATCAACGAGCTATTGTCCAATGGGTTCATCAAATGATCGTCTAGTCCTTATAGCTCATCCATCACGTTGGCACAGAAGAAAAACGGGTCCAGGCGTCTTTGTATGGATTTCCGCCACCTGAATTGCAAATCGGATCCCGACGCGTTCCCGCTGCCTCGTATTCAGTCAATTCTTGATAGACTCCGGGAGGCCCGATATGTTAGCAGTATAGACCTCAAGGATGGGTACTGGCAGATCCCCCTGGAAGAAGGAAGTCGGAAGTACAACGCCTTCACTGTGGCTGGAAGGGGGCTCTTTCAGTGGCGGGTTTACCATTCGGCCTGCATTCGGCGCCAGCTACGTTCCAGAGAGCCCTAGATGGAGTCATAGGGCCGGAACTCGAACCATTTGCCTTCGCGTACTTGGATGATATTATTGTCATAGGAAGGAACTTAGAGGAACACCTAGCTAACCTCCGGGAGGTGTTTCGTAGATTACGGAAAGCGAACTTGCGGATCAACTCAGAGAAGTGTCACTTCTTCCAACGAGAAGCCATATATTTGGGACATGTGGTGAGTGGCGATGGAATTCAAACCGATCCGGACAAAGTCGCCGCTATTCAAGAGATGAAACCCCAGAGAATCTGAAGGAATTAAATTATTCGGCCACAGAGAAAGAGTGTTTGGCGATTGTCTGGGGAATCCGAAAGATGCGATCCTACCTAGAAGGATATGAGTTCCAGGTGCTCACCGACCATTTAGCGCTAAAATGGCTGAACTCCATCGACAATCCTACTGGAAGGTTGGCTAGATGGGCGTTGGAGCTCCAGCTGTATCGCTACACGATCAAATATCGGAAAGGAGGGCTCAACGTAGTGGCGGACGCATTATCACGGCAGCCTGTCGAATCGTTACAAGGAGCCGTAGCGCAGTCAACAGTCGAGTGCATGTGGTTACGATCGAAGATGGAGGAGATACGGACCAATCCGAAGAAGTATCCGGACTATACGATCGTGGGAGTCAATTGTACCGTCACATTCCACGCCATTCGGACGAACTGTACGATACACGGTGGAAGCTTTGTGTTCCCGCAAATTTACGCGAGCGCGTTTTACAGGAATGCCACAATCAACCCGCGGCTGGACATTTAGGTATCCGGAAAACCGGGAAACGTATTTGCGAACGTTACTATTGGCCCGGAATGATGCGCGATATTGCGAAGTATGTGCGTGATTGTGCTTCCTGTCAGCAATATAAGCCAAGTTAGAGGGCCCCAGCTGAGGAAATGCTCATCAGGATTCCAGAGGAGCCGTGGGCCACCGTTTGTGCAGACTTCGTTGGACCTTTGCCCCGTTCGAAGCACGGGAATACTATGCTGCTTGTCTTCTTCGATAGGTTTTCCAAATGGGTGGAACTAGTGGCACTACGAAAGGCAACGGCGAGTGGAGTGATTAAAGCCTTTAGAGAGCACATCCTGGCGATGTTCGGTGTACCCAAGGTTTTGCTCACGGACAACGGGAGTCAATTCACGAGCCGTGAACTAGCGAGGTACTTGGAGATGATCCGGGTGAGACATCAATTTACGGCTCCATACTGTCCCCAGGAGAATCCCATGGAACGGGCGAACCGCACCGTTAAAACAATGTTAGCACTAGTCTGCCAGAACCATCACAACAAGTGGGATGAGTGCCTTCCGGAAATAAATCTTGCGGTGAACACAAGCGTTTCGGATACTACTGGTGTGAATCTTCGGGAACGCTCGGCCGGAATATCTGTGGTATATCCGACGATGAGATTTCAACTCACTTCACGATTTGTTGCAGATGGCGGACGACCTGGAAAGCTTGCCTGCCATAGCACCGGTATCTCGAGAACAGCATCGCCGCATAGACCCTGCTGACAGTTTCATCAGTGAAAGTGCTCGTGGCCCCAATCCCGTTCACGGCAAGTGTAACATTGGCAAGTGTAACATTGGCAGACCGTGGAGGTCACGATTGATCTTGGCAATCAACAAGTTCCAACACGACTGTTGGTTATGCCCGATGCCACAGAAGACATGATTTTAGGATTAGATTTTCTGGTCAAAATCGGCGCCCGGCTGACTATGGCCGGTCTCTCCAGTTTCTTCTCTATGATTCGGTGTGAGACGGGGGTCATGGAACGGCATCGTTACATCAGTACAACGTGCGAATGTGAGATCGTGAAACTACAGTGTCGTTCGACTACGGAGGCACAACGTACACCAGAGGGACCTTTACCGGTAAGTGCACACGCGGTAACGGAACAAAAACGAATTCAACAGTTTTTAGACGAGGAACTACAAAAGTTCTAAGATATTCACGGGCCTTCCACCGCTGCGAGCCATCGAATTGTGATGACCGATGATCAGCCTTTCAAGCTACGTTACGCGGCCCGTAAGACAGCCATGCAAGTGGTAATTGATGCTAAGATCAACGAGCTATTGTCCAATGGGTTCATCAAATGATCGTCTAGTCCTTATAGCTCATCCATCACGTTGGCACAGAAGAAAAACGGGTCCAGGCGTCTTTGTATGGATTTCCGCCACCTGAATTGCAAATCGGATCCCGACGCGTTCCCGCTGCCTCGTATTCAGTCAATTCTTGATAGACTCCGGGAGGCCCGATATGTTAGCAGTATAGACCTCAAGGATGGGTACTGGCAGATCCCCCTGGAAGAAGGAAGTCGGAAGTACACCGCCTTCACTGTGGCTGGAAGGGGGCTCTTTCAGTGGCGGGTTTACCATTCGGCCTGCATTCGGCGCCAGCTACGTTCCAGAGAGCCCTAGATGGAGTCATAGGGCCGGAACTCGAACCATTTGCCTTCGCGTACTTGGATGATATTATTGTCATAGGAAGGAACTTAGAGGAACACCTAGCTAACCTCCGGGAGGTGTTTCGTAGATTACGGAAAGCGAACTTGCGGATCAACTCAGAGAAGTGTCACTTCTTCCAACGAGAAGCAAAGTATTTGGGCATGTGGTGAGCGGCGATGGAATTCAAACCGATCCAGACAAAGTCGCCGCTATTCAAGAGATGAAACCCCCAGAGAATCTGAAGGAATTAAATTATTCGGCCACAGAGAAAGAGTGTTTGGCGATTGTCTGGGGAATCCGAAAGATGCGATCCTACCTAGAAGGATATGAGTTCCAGGTGCTCACCGACCATTTAGCGCTAAAATGGCTGAACTCCATCGACAATCCTACTGGAAGGTTGGCTAGATGGGCGTTGGAGCTCCAGCTGTATCGCTACACGATCAAATATCGGAAAGGAGGGCTCAACGTAGTGGCGGACGCATTATCACGGCAGCCTGTCGAATCGTTACAAGGAGCCGTAGCGCAGTCAACAGTCGAGTGCATGTGGTTACGATCGAAGATGGAGGAGATACGGACCAATCCGAAGAAGTATCCGGACTATACGATCGTGGGAGTCAATTGTACCGTCACATTCCACGCCATTCGGACGAACTGTACGATACACGGTGGAAGCATTGTGTTCCCGCAAATTTACGCGAGCGCGTTTTACAGGAATGCCACAATCAACCCGCGGCTGGACATTTAGGTATCCGGAAAACCGGGAAACGTATTTGCGAACGTTACTATTGGCCCGGAATGATGCGCGATATTGCGAAGTATGTGCGTGGTTGTGCTTCCTGTCAGCAATATAAGCCAAGTTAGAGGGCCCCAGCTGAGGAAATGCTCATCACGATTCCAGAGGAGCCGTGGGCCACCGTTTGTGCAGACTTCGTTGGACCTTTGCCCCGTTCGAAGCACGGGAATACTATGCTGCTTGTCTTCTTCGATAGGTTTTCCAAATGGGTGGAACTAGTGGCACTACGAAAGGCAACGGCGAGTGGAGTGATTAAAGCCTTTAGAGAGCACATCCTGGCGATGTTCGGTGTACCCAAGGTTTTGCTCACGGACAACGGGAGTCAATTCACGAGCCGTGAACTAGCGAGGTACTTGGAGATGATCCGGGTGAGACATCAATTTACGGCTCCATACTGTCCCCAGGAGAATCCCATGGAACGGGCGAACCGCACCGTTAAAACAATGTTAGCACAAGTTTGCCAGAACCATCACAACAAGTGGGATGAGTGCCTTCCGGAAATAAATCTTGCGGTGAACACAAGCGTTTCGGATACTACTGGACATAGTCCTGCCTATTTAGTGCAATGTCGGGAACCAAGGCTGCCGGGAACCCTATACGACGAGGTGACGACGGGTACCGGAACAGTGCAAAGAACCCCCCAAGGAAAGGGTGGAGGGATTGCAGGATGTGTTCAAGTTGGTACGGCACCACCTTGCACGAGCTGGAGAGGACCAACGGCGACACTACAATTTGCGACGCAGGGAATGGAAACCTTCAATCGGGAATTGGGCGTGGGTCCGCCAACATCCCTTGTCGAAGGCAATAGACAGTTTTGCCGCGAAGTTGGCTCCAAAATTCGACGGACCGTACGAAGTTTAAGATTTTGCATCCCCCGTGATAGTGCGCGTTCGCGGAATCGCTCGAGGTGACGTAAGGACGGCACATCTCGGCCAGTTAAAACCGTTTAATCAGTCGGAAGATGGTCCGCGTGAACCCGCCGAGCAAATGTTAACTACTAGTGTAATTACTGATGAAAAACCCACTAATATTTCGCTTCATTCCATCATAGATTTAAACGCCGGCAACAATATGGAACAGCAACCAACACTGAAAACGAAGGCCTACTATAAGCAACCGTGGCAAGACCAGCAAGACGCCGAAACCGGGAAAGCGGCAACCAGGCCTCGAAAGCACCATTCGGAGAGACGGCGTCATAGGTCGAGCAAGAAGCCGAAATCCAAGCCCGTAGAGTTGCCCCCATGGTACTAAAACCCACACCTAAGCCGGTGACAGTGGTGCAACCCGTGCCGAACCCCACTAATCAGGTCAGCGAGGTTATTGAAATCTCGGACGATGAAGTGCGTACCCCCCCACGTGCAAGACGGGCAGCTTCCCATCCGCCATCGCCAGTGGTGTCGCCGGTCCTGCGCTGATAGTAATCGACGATGAATCGATGGATGGAACTCCGGCGGAGACCACAGAGGAACGAGCGCAGGAACCTGACCCACCCTCGGTCATTATCACCATGGACGAGGATAGTTCGCTTGAAGAGACCTTGGGGGTAATTAGTAGTCCTCCCAGGGTGAATACGTCGCCTCGATATGTCGAATCCACTGAGTCGGAGGCAGACGAAGATCTTTCTCGAGCAAACCCACGGCTTATCGCCACTCGAGAGGAACAAGTCAATGGGCTTGCAAGGATGCGTAGTGTCGTGGTAGTTCCTGAGGGCCGGCCATCCGTGTGTGAATTCTTGTGCCGAGACGAATTGTCAGACGAGGTGCGACAGGGATTGCAGAGACACATCCGAATGGGGCTAGAACTACGAATCCCTCAGAAGCAGTACAAAAGGATCGTAGAGGTGTGTGACCGTCGGTACCGGTTGCTGATTAACCGACAAGGGCAGGATATCGTCATGCCACAATAAAAGCCAGCCGCCGAGGAGGGGGAGCAGTGTGACGGTGGAAATACATTTTTTTAATTATGTTTTATAGTTATTTGAATTTTTTTATTGAAATACATGTTGAATTTATTTAGCCCTTCTTTGTACCAACATTAATATACCAGCCTCGTAGATTTTGTTTCCCGCCTCTTCTAGTTGCCCTCGTTCTTGTTTACTTAAAAATATCATCAAAACAACATACCGTTACGACGATGCAGCCGGCCCTTTGCGCAGGTAATAGGTACAACAACACGCACAGGCAAGGGTGTTGGATACGTAAACAAGTAGCAACAACATGCGTAGGAGAATGAACGTAGGTAATGGGGCAGTGGTATGCAATGCTTGGTAAACAAGCAGTAACAACATGCGTATGGGAATTCGAGGCAATGCAAATTGGAACAACAAGGAATAACAGGACTTTGGCTATCGACAGTAGCCCTACGTAGGGACGTCGACTATAAAAGGAAATTGTAACGATGAGAAGAGGATCAGTGAGTTACAAATTGTGCTTCGACAAAACGCTCGTGAATAAGCGTGTTTCGTACGCCGCTTATTGCTCTTCGACTAAACGCTCGCGAATAAGCATGTTTCGTACGCCACTTATTGTGCTTCGACAAAACGCTCGTGAATAATCGTGTTTCGTACGCCGCTTATTGTGCTTCGACAAAACGCTCGTGAATAAGCGTGTTTTGTACGCCGCTTATTGTGCTTTGACTAAACGCTCGCGAAGAAGCGTGTTTCGTACGCCGCTTATTGTGCTTCGACAAAGCGCTCGTGAATAAGCGTGTTTCGTACGCCGCTTATCGCTCTTCGACCAAGCGTTTGTGAATCAGCGTGTTTCCGCTTACTGTACTAAGACGCAGCGTGGTACTTTTCGCAGCTTGAAGGCGATCAACTAGCGGGTCATCTTTACAAGCGTGTTGCCTACGCCACTTCCGATCAACAGCCGACGCCGAGCGTGTTGCCTACGCCGCTCCCGACCAACAGCCGACGCTAAGCGTGTTGCCAAAGCCGCATAGGCGCATTAACGCCGCTGACCAGCCAGCGAGTAGCAGGACGGACCGCGAGTTTCCCTACACCGCTGCGGAGATTGCCAACAGTGGACGCTAAGCGTGTTGCCAACGCCGCTAGCGAGCCTGGACTGTGAGAGTCAGCCAAAGATCCCCAGCGGATTTTTCAACTAAAATCCCTCAGATAATCCCAGATACTAATAAACAGAACAAGCCACAAACCTAAAACACATATTTTCTTTACTCCGGTCACGCAATCTATAAATTTCTGTGACGGACCCTTGGCCACCGCGGGCTTACCTCAGCCAACGGAGGCAAAAGTGTCCTTACAATACGCTATGCCAAATTTCATGCAAATCGAAGAATATATAGGGACTTTGCTGCACCATTTACATAAAATCGGAGGAAAGTATATATGGGAGCTATACCGGAACTGAACTGATTATCCCGAAACTTACCACTCATCATTCCTGACTCAATTCAGTACGCTAAGCCAAATTTCGTGCAAATCGAAAGTTATATAGGGGCTTTGGTGCAACATTTACGTAGAATCGGACGAAAATGTATTTGGGAGCTATATCTAAATCTGAACCGATTTTCAGGAAACTTAACACACATCATTCTATACCTAATTCATTACGCTGTGCCAAATTTCGTGCAAATCGAAATATATGTAGGGACTTTGGTGCACCATTTACATTTAATAGGATGAAAATATATATGGGAGCTATATCTAAATCTGAGCCTGTTTTCAAGGAACTTAGCACACATCATTTAAGAATTAATTTAGTACGCTGTACCAAATTTCGTGCAAATCGGGTGATATATAGGGACATTGGTGCACCATTTACCTTAAATCGGACGAAAATATATATGGGAGCTATATCTAAATCTGAACCGATTTGTCCCGTTCTTGGGCCAAATAAATGAGCTGTTTCAAATTTCATCTAATTCGAATCATAAATGCGACCTGTACCTGTACAATAGGCTGTGCCGAAAGTATATATGGGAGCTATAACGGAACTGAACCGATTATCCCGAAACTAACCACTCATCATTCCTGACTCAATTCAGTACGCTAAGCCAAATTTCGTGCAAATCGAAAGTTATATAGGGGCTTTGGTGTACCATTTACATAGAATCGGACGAAAATGTATTTGGGAGCTATATCTAAATCTGAACCGATTTTCAGGAAACTTAACACACATCATTCTAGACCTAATTCATTACGCTGTGCCAAATTTCGTGCAAATCGAAAGATATTTAGGGACTTTGGTGCACCATTTACCTTAAATCGGACGAAAATATATGTATATGGGAGCTATACCTAAATCTGAACCGATTTTTCCCAATTACAATAGGGTTCATTCTTGGGCCAAATAAATGAGCTGTGCCAAATTTCATCTAATTCCAATCATAAATGCGACTTGTACTTTGTTTACTATTTAACATCTACAGACGGACGGACATGGCTAAATCGGCTTAAAAAGTGTTTCTAAGCATATTCTCAAAAGGAACCATGTGTCAATTTTGTTTCCTTTTGCCTGTTACAAACATATGCACAAAGACATAATACACTGTACCACAGTGAAGGGTATAAAGAGCAGTTCGCGTATCCGTTGAAATCAGTTGATGCGCATGCGGTTTTCGTATAAACCGAATCATTCTCTTCCAATAATTATGAATTTTTCGATGTTTCATTAGGGGCGACAGTGTGCCGCTCGATGCACTTTGCTATGCAAAAACCCCAAAAATGGCTACAAATGACGCAACGTGCATAAGATTTTTTTTGCGCATCAGATTTTAGTAATCTCCTATGAAAAAACACGAAGGTACACCTATTTTAAAAGGATTGGTTAAGAAGCGCGATATTCAAGCGGGATATACCGCATTTGAGTGGACCTTTTAAAATTAAGTCTAACAAATAGGTTTTTTTTTTTAAATTTTTGCACCACATTTTCGCATTTGGAATCCAATTGCAAAGAAACTACGGTGAGCACATTCGTGAGATATACACTAAACGAAGTAAAATCACGAGTTTTATAATCCTATAATCAGTTTAGTCCATTGCGCGTCCTGATTATAAGAAAAATTCAAAAAACACCGAAAATCTTGCTTAAAATGTCAGCATCCGTTTTAGATGGATGCAGTGATTATATCGAATTCTTACAAATTAGTCACAGAACACATGTTTAGCCATAAATAAAGAATGAACACAAAAAAACTTGTTGGCTTCAACACATTTTCACCCATTTTTTTACATTACCACCATCACAGCTTCCAAGCGACTTATTATATATTACCAATGTTTTAAGATTTTGACAAGAACACTTCATTTTATAGAAATGCATTTAAATTATGTGCAATACGGTGAGCACATTCGTGAGATATACACTAAACGAAGTAAAATCACGAGTTTTATAATCCTATAATCAGTTTAGTCCATTGCGCGTCCTGATTATAAGAAAAATTCAAAAAACACCGAAAATCTTGCTTAAAATGTCAGCATCCGTTTTAGATGGATGCAGTGATTATATCGAATTCTTACAAATTAGTCACAGAACACATTTTTTTACATTACCACCATCGCAGCTTCCAAGCGACTTATTATATATTACCAATGTTTTAAGATTTTGACAAGAACACTTCATTTTATAGAAATGCATTTAAATTATGTGCAATATGTTCACATTTCGCGAGTTATAAGCTTGCAAACCTCTGATTCACAGAATTTAAACATTTTTGTAATTTCCCATATATATGTTCATCCGATTTCCCAAACAACTAAAGTATGTCCGCTTAGGACGAATTTGTGCACAACGTACCAAATAAAACCTACAGTATCGTGGATTTGATTTTGTGTCGAGATAGATTTTAGATAGCGCACTGTGCTGCAGCATACCATATGGTAGATACAACGGTTGCCCAAATACGTCTATCTATCTATCTGCCAGCATATCTAAATATTTCTTTGCTGACGTGTTGTTTGAGGTAATGTCGACATTCATATCACCTACTAATATAATTTCTTGCTTTTTACTTGTTTTATTTATAACTTGATCAATCTCTTCTATAAAGTTTTTTATGTTATTATTTGGAGGACGATAGCATGGTATTATTGAGATAAGTTTGTTGTGATATATTGAAATGTCAATCTGAAGAGATTCCACGTATCTTGTATTCGTACATGTTGTTGTATGCGGAAATTGTTTGTTTATATATACTGCGATTCCACCACCCCTACTTTCACGATTTAAGAAGAATGAATTGATGCCGTCGTTTATATTTGTCCCTGTTAAAACTATAACTTTTATCCTAATAATTACACATATAGTGTTAAATAAGAATTCGGTGAAGTTTTTTCGAATAGACCGAATGCTCATACATATTAAAGACATGTTCTGGTTAATTAAATTTTCATTCAGTTCATCAAAGTTATTCAGGATTTTGTTATACGAATTCATTTTTTATTATGTATTATATATTACTACATTTAATGTTTATACCCTTCACCACACTGTGGTACAGGGTATTATGTCTTTGTGCATATGTTTGTAACAGGCAAAAGGAAACGTGATAGACACATGGTTCCTTTTGAGAATATGCATAGAATCACTTTCTAAGTCGATTTATGCATGTCCGTCCGTCGTCCGTCCGTCTGTCCGTCTGTCCATGTTAAATTGTAAACAAAGTACAGGTCGCATTTATCATCCGAATTGGATGAAATTTGACACAGCTCATTTGTTTGGCCCAAGGACGAACCCTATTGAAATTGGGAAAAATCGGTTCAGATTTGGATATAGCTCCCATATATATATTTAACCGATTTAATGTGAACGGTCCCTATATATCTTTCGATTTGCACGAAATTTGGTACAGCCTAATCATTTAGGTCTAGAATGATGTCTGCCAAGTTTCGTGAAAATCGGTCAAGATTTAGATATAGCTCCCATATATAGTTTCGTCCGATTTCATGTAAATGGTGCCCCAAAGTCCCTATATATCCTTCGATTTGCACGAAATTTGGCATAACGTACTGAACTGAGCCTAGAGTGATATCTGCCTTGTTTCGTGAAAATCGGCCTAGATTTAGATATAGCTCCCTTTTATTATAGATTGATTTTAAGTAATTGACGCACCAAGGAACCAATATGAACAAAACGTTCTGAAATTAGTATAACTTAACCTGTGACAAGTTTGTTTGAAATCGCTTAATATTTGGATAAAGCTTCCATATATATTTTCGCCCGATTTCAAGTAAATTGGGCATCAAACTGCTCATGTTAGTCAGATTGACATCAAATTTTGCACAGCTTACAAAATTGAGCATATAATTACGTAGTTGCGTTTTCTAGAAATACAGATATAGCCCAACGGATGACCTATTTATATTTGTTTGAAGTCGATTTACATACTTTTGTCCCATTGTAACAAACGAATGACATGTTTATGGATAGATCTAGGTAGATTCACATTTAGATAAATATCACATATTTTATTTCAACCAATTTCATGTTAATAGTCCTGTTTAATATACCCATAGTGGTGAAGGGTATCATATAGTCGGCCCGTCCGACTTTACTACTTTCCTTACTGGTTTTGTAATAAAAATGTAACTTTTTTCATAAGAAATAGTTTAAAATTTGGCTTTTAATAAATAAATTTCGATTTGATGGTTGCTGATATATAACATATGAACGTATTTTCACTGTGATTTTGTAATAAGTTCTAGATCGGCAGTATTATTTATGGTTATTGGGGCTGAATTTTCGTCTTTCTTCGCATATATTTGTCCATTTTTTACCCACGCAAACTTCCAACCCATTTCCTTTATCTTTGTTTTGGACATCCATAAGATACGTCTGTTATGTGCCGTGAGTTCATCATTCAGATACATATATCTGTTTGTTGGGCTACTGGTACCATCACATAGCACATTTTCATCAACACGATGTCTCTTCAGATTGGTCATTAGTTCTCTTTTTTACTCATTGAAGAGAACTCAACTATTATTTTCTTTTTTGATTTTATTGTGTATGTGTTTTCAATATGAGCGTCGCTAACTTCAACGCCAACTGAGGCTGCGATTTTTTTTTACTACGTTCGCAGCATCCATTTCTGATGTGTTATTGTTTATTTCAATGTTCCTTTCTAACGTTTTCTGTTCGAGTTTTTTTATTCTCGAATCCATTTCATTTATTTGTTTACATTTTTCACGATCTTTGCTCTGCAGTTCGCTAATTTGTATGCATTTTTCAAGGTCTTTGTTTTGAAGTTCAACGACCTGAGAAGATATATTAGAGAGAGTTTCGTTTATCTTATTGAGACTACTGTTAATGCTTTCAGTCATGTTGTTGTTTGTGACAGCCAGTGCGCTCATATTCGCAATCATTTGTTGCATTGTTGCCTTTAGCTCTCCCATGTCTGCTCTGAGTTCTGCATAATGTGTGTTGTTGTGATGTTCAGTGAGATTCTCGTTGTCATTGTTTGTGCTAATAGTTGTTGACATGTCTCTGAAACGTTTTTTGTTGTTTTCCATAGCATCTCCTACACTACAATCTTCATCTCTCTGCTTTTTTGCTGTTGTTGTGTGTTTGGTTGCTTTAAAATCTCATCGGTAGTTTTGGTTTGTTTCTCTATAACATCGGTTTTATTATGGGGTTTTTGAGTATCAGTTGGTTTTGTCTCACTTGAGTAGACGAATGTTTGGTATATGTTGTTGGGTGATTTTTGTCGTGGTTTGCATATTTCGCATTTCCACTCTAGTTTTCACTCTAGTTTAAAAGTCACTACCGTTCACTTCAAACGTTCAGTGACTGACTGAAAGATCATCGCCCAGACCAAACGGCTAAACCTAGAAGCTTGAAATTTTGAATGTGGGTTGTTGTTGGTGTGTAGGCGTGAGCTAAGGCTGGGTTTTTGGAAATTCGTACTAGAAGGGTACGAAAAATACTAACATTTACCAAATATGGTACCCTTTGTATTATTATTTTTTTTAATTTATTTATTTTTTGATAAAAATTTTTACATTTCATATGAGAATATTTCCTACGAAACCAGATTAGTTTGTGTGTAGGGTATATATACACTGCGTATCATAACTATAGACGCACCTTTAATTCAATTGGTATGTTAGTTGACAAATAAAATGGACCCATTAAGTTATTGTTCACAATAAAACGATCAAAAACACATATTATTCAACAAAAATAATTAATTTATTCTTTATGGTTTCGCCGAATTCTGCCCTTTCAAAATTGCTGGTGTTGCATAACTATAGACGCACTTTTACAAAATTAGAAAAAATTATTTTTTAAAACTTAAATAAAATAAAATAACTTTTATAAATAATGGGTAGGGCCTTCCTTATTTTGAATAAGTTCAAAAATTTTATCCATCACACTGTTGATCAAAATTATTCGCAAGTCTTCATCGATTGACCGCCATTCATCGATAATCACTTCTTGGAAATAAAATAATGTTTGGTATTGGCTGTTTTCTGCATAGACACGACGAGTCAAGATTCCACACATGTTCTCGATCGGATTCTGGTCGGAAATTTTAATATTTTTCGATTTTAACCATACTTGAGTATGGCCACTTTTATGAACTGGTGCGTTGTCCTGCTAAAAAACGAGTCCTTGATTGTTGCTGCTTTCCCAAAATGGCAATAATTTGTCTTCCAAGACTTGAACGTACTCCATTGAATTCATCCGACAACATGGAAATGTCAAATAATGGCTATAAAATGCTCCCAAGGCCATTAAGGAACCGCCACCGAAATATTGTATTAAGAAATAACGATATTTCGGTAACCGCCACCTTGGGAACATTTTATAGCCACGGAATGCTTTATTTGACATTTCCATGTTGTCGGATGAATTCAATGGAGTACGTTCAAGTCTTGGAAGACAAATTATTGCCATTTTGGGAAAGCAGCAACAATCAAGGACTCGTTTTTTAGCAGGACAACGCACCAGTTCATAAAAGTGGCCATACTCAAGTATGGTTAAAATCGAAAAATATTAAAATTTCCGACCAGAATCCGATCGAGAACATGTGTGGAATCTTGACTCGTCGTGTCTATGCAGAAAACAGCCAATACCAAACATTATTTTATTTCCAAGAAGTGATTATCGATGAATGGCGGTCAATCGATGAAGACTTGCGAATAATTTTGATCAACAGTGTGATGGATAAAATTTTTGAACTTATTCAAAATAAGGAAGGCCCTACCCATTATTTATAAAAGTTATTTTATTTTATTTAAGTTTTAAAAAATATTTTTTTCTAATTTTGTAAAAGTGCGTCTATAGTTATGCAACACCAGCAATTTTGAAAGGGCAGAATTCGGCGAAACCATAAAGAATAAATTAATTATTTTTGTTGAATAATATGTGTTTTTGATCGTTTTATTGTGAACAATAACTTAATGGGTCCATTTTATTTGTCAACTAACATACCAATTGAATTAAGGGTGCGTCTATAGTTATGATACGCAGTGTATATGTGAATTTTATAGCAATACTCTATCTTAGCTGTAGACTTACAAATTAATATATAAATAAATTTTAATTTTTCAGTATTTCGATTTAATTATCGAAAGAAATATTTCTTTAATTCTTTATTTTTTAAAATATGTTGATTTTTGTACATTTGGGACATGGTGTTGGTGTATTGAGATGTGCTGTTAGGGGTATAGTTGCTCTTTCTGAACAGTGATTTCACTATTCGATTTTGAGTGTTTTGGAGCAATCTGTAACTACGTGCATTTCCCCAAGCGGTTATGCCATGTCGTAGTTGCGATTCAACTAAAGAGTAATATGCTTGTTTTTGAACATTGTAAGGTGCACAATTACCAAGATGGTATATCGCAAACGCTTAGCTACGTAACTTTTTTTGCAAGTTTCGTGTGTGTAATTTCCATTTAAAGTTATGATCGAGATGTATGCCTAAGTATTTATAGTTTTCAACTAGTTAGTTTTGTTGTGCACATTTCAATATTTTCTTCATTTGTTTTTGCATGAAGACAGTCATTGTTGTGGTAAATTATATCTATAAGACTTTTAGGTGAACGGGAAGAGCTAGAATTCTAAAATTTAGAATGTGGGTCACTGATGGAAAGTTAGAAAGATGTACAAAAGGGTTTTTGGAAATTCGAACTATAAGTATACTAAAATTACTAAATTTAGTTCTAATTCTACATATATTCAACATATATAGCTAAAATCTTGAAATTGTATATAGAATACAGGTTGGGAAGTGGTGTTGATGTATAAAAATGGTTTAAGATGTTCGTACTTATTGTTTTTTTTAAAGTACTAAATGGTACTATTTGCATTTAGTTGAGTGTATATAGATGGAAACCTGAAAATCGGAATTAGGACTACTGTTGGAATACAGGATTTAGGTAGCTTTAAAAATCGTACCTTTGTGTACGAAAAGTACTTAGTGGTACTAAATTTGGTGCAAGTTGGTTCACATATAGAGCTGGAGTCTTAAAATTGGAATTAAAATGACAGTTGCAGTGTATAATTGAGGCAGTTTTGGAAATTCGCACTTATTGGTACGAAAAGTACTAAATATACTACACTTTTGATTTTGCTTAAACGGATGAGCTTAAAACCTGAAATTTGAAATTCTGATTACTGTTGAAGATTGAGCTATAGAGACATCTGTGGAAATGCGTATTTGTGTGTACGACAAGTACTAAACGGCCCTAGATATGGTACAATTTGGATTTGGGTGAACGGAGAGAGCTGAAAACCTAAAATTTTGAATAATGGTTGCTTTTAGAATATAGAATTAAGCATAGTACGTATGTGTACTAAATGGTACTATATTTGGTACAACTTGATTAAGTGGATAGAGTTGGACTTACTTTTGAAGTGTAGGATTGACGTAATTTAATTATAGAAACAAAAAGTACTAAATGGTACCTATGAATATGGTTGGTATCTTGAAATTTTGAATTAATTAATATTACTGTTGGAGGATGCAGGATTGTCGGTAGTTTTGAAAATTTGTCATTTTGTATACTAAATGGTACTAAATTTGGTACAGTTTAGATCAGAGTGAATGGATAGAGATGGAAAACCTAAATTTAGAATGCAAATCACAGATTTAAGGTTGTATTGGAATTTCGTACTCTTGGATACGAGAAGCACTAAATGGTACTAAATAGGGTATAATTCGTTTTGTGTGAGCGGGAACCCTAAAATTTGGAATCAAAATTAACGGTGGAGTATAGGATTGAGATATGTAGGTTGTTTTGAAAATGCATGATTATGTGTACTAAATGGTACAAAGTTTATTTAGATTAAGATAAAAAAAACTTATATTTGAAAATAAAATTACTGTTAGAGTACAGGATTGAGACAGTGTTGAAAATTCAAACTATACTACAATTCAAAATATGCAACAATTTGGATTTATCTGAACAGATAGGGCTGTGATCCTGAAATTTATGATTAAAATTGCTGTTGGAGTGTGGTGAACGGATAGAGCTGGAATCCTTAAATGTGGACTAAAGGTTATTATTGGAGAACATGACTGGGGAAGTTTTGGAAATTCGTACTTATGGGTACGAAATGCACAAATTTGGTACAAATTGGACATTGGTGAACGGGTTGAATTCGAATCCCGAAAGTTGCAACTTAGGTTACTGTGGGAGTGTAGATTTGATAAAGTTTGGAATATGGGTACGAAAAGTACGAAAAGTACAAAATGATACCAAATCTGGTACAATTTGGTTTTTGATGCACAGACAGTGCTGGAATTATTAAATTTTGACTTACGATTACTATGTGAAATAATGATTGAGGTATATTTGGAAATTCGTACTTATGAGTACGAAAATTACTAAATTCGGACTTAGGTGGAATTAAGATTACTGTTGGAGAGTATGATTGATGTAGTTTTAGAAATTCTTACTTATAAGTATTATGGTACTATATTTAGAACCATTTGGATTTGGTTGAATCCTGCGATTTGGAATTTAGATTACTGTTGAAGTGTAGTATTTAGCTATAGAGATAACTATGGAAACTCGAATTGATTTGTACGAATAGTAAATAGAATAGCAAATGCACTAAATTTCGATTTCGGCAATGGAATCACATTATATGCATAGAATCACATTCTATGTCGATTTATGCATGTCCGTCTGTCTGTCCATGTTAAATTGTAAACAAAGTACAGGTCGAATTTCACAATGATATGTGTATGATTTGTTTTAATTTAGTTCAAATATCTATGTACGTCACACAGTTAATTTTGTCCGGTTCAATTTCAATGGCCCTCCAAAGATGATATGTCTATTCTATATACGGGATATTGAACAAATGAGCATCTTTTTATGTACCCAAAGTGGTGGAGGGTATCCTTACGGGTTTACTGTAAATATGGGATCTATATCTAATTCTGCAGCGATTTCAACAAAATTAGCTACATACATCATACTATGCTGAATTCGGTACGCGCACTATTGTATAAAATATGAACTGATTGAAAGGATAAAGCACTTCGTTTTACTCGGACAAACTTTGGGAGTTTGGAGCACCATTTGCACATCATCGGGCGAAAATATGTATGTGAGCTATATCTAAATCTTAAGCTATTTCAACATAACTCAATATGCGTCATTCATTCAAGTCGTGGTGCGTGTGAATCTGACAAATTTTGTGTCTTTGGTGCACCATTGTGGAATCTGATAGATCTATTTATTACCGGGTACATACAGTAGTTTCTGACTTCTACGGGTCACCCTGGTGGTCCCATGTTGTCTAGGTCTACAATAATTTGCAGAGTGATTGGGGAAATAACCTCTATAAAAAAATTAAAAAAAGCTCATTCCATTCGAAAGATATAACGAATTTACTGTAATTATTTTAGAGAGATTATTTTTTAAACACGAGTTTTAATATATTTTTAAAATTTTTATTTTTAAAACCGCATTATAGTCCCATTCTAAAAATTAACTGACCAACGTATACTTTTTTGGTTACTGAGGTATAAGGCTCGTAGATATTAACCGGTCATTATCAAAAACTAGAGGTGCCGTCAGAATCGTACATTCCTCATGTGAGGTTGAAAATAGACGTGGTTTACGCCAACACATACCCATAAGAGGACAAGGCCTTAAAAGAGGGTGATCACCCTATCCCATTTCCTCCAGATTTAACCGATTCTAATAGATTAGTATGATCATCCACAAACCATAAGCATACCCAGCATATGCAAACCATAAGCATATGGAACCAATCTTAATTTTCCAACAATGTACCGAGCACCACCAGAACAAATTGTCGACTACTAGTTTCTTCTTACTCTTTTGCCTAACTACTTCTACATCGGATATAGCATGATGCGACTTATTCTTTACTTGGAAAATACTACGTTTCGTTCAACGTTTCGTTCATTTAACACTATTCTCGTCTATGAGTGTATGAGTTCGTGTGAGGTTAAATTTTATTACTCTAACATTTTTCATTTGGAGTATCCAAAAGTGTCATCAGCAGTCATATCTCTCACACACATAAACACGCCCATAACTTTACCGATGTCACGTAATTTCCCACCAAAAAGTGGAAAAGAACTAATATTTCATTCATAAAAATTGTTGTTAATGTCATTCATGGCGTTGTTACACCACACCCACTGCTTTTGGAAAAAACAAACACATACGCAAAGTCATCAGAGCTTTTACTACGAAAGGAAAATAAAGCTTTCATCGTCCTTATGTCTTTTTACTGAGGTTATGTGGAATTTTGTTATCAGTGCTGTTGGAAATTCTATCATCATTCACTTGGATATGGCTGAGAAAATTTGTCATTGTTGTTGTTGTTTTTGTTACTTCTCAACTTGTATAAAAAAATGTAATGTTCGTGTTTTTCTGTTTATCACTTGTTGTTGCAAACAAACGGCACGCTCTTTGCTGTCGTATCTTTTGTTTCGTTTTGTCGTTTCGTCCGATGTTGCCTTGTTTGTTCGAATTCGGATAATTCTAACATATAACGGTTAACAACGCATTGTTCAACAAGTGTCGTCGCTAAGTGTTGAAACGAAACGGCTTACAAAAGGAAAATCAATTCTAATTGTCGAAAATAATATTTATGTTAAGTTTAAATAAAATTTAAAATTTTGAAATTAAAATTATTTTTAAATTTTTAAAACAAAGTGAGTTTAATTTTGGATTGTTTTTGTTTAATAAGAAATTTAATATTACATCAATTTGTATAAATATTTTAAATTGTAAATATTTCTGATGAAAGTGTAGTGTATAAAGATTAATATCTATGTCTGTTTGCAAAAATCGAAATACGTGATTCAAAACGGATTTAAAAATAAGTTATTCATGAGGGATTTGAAAATAATAAATTTAACGCTGACGTTCGCTCAAGATACCTTCATTAACTATACAATTCCAAACATAGCTATGGTGTGAACAAATTCCTATCGTTGAAGCTTTTAATTATTATACCCTTCACCACACTGTGGTATAGGGTATTATGTCTTTGTACATATGTTTGTAACAGGCAAAAGGAAACGAGATAGACACATGGTTCCTTTTGAGAATATGCATAGATTCACTTTCTGAGCCGAATTACGCATGTCCGTCCGCCTGTCCGTCCACCCATGTATTGTTGTGAACAAAGTACAGGTCGCATTTATGATCCGATTTGGATGAAATTTGGCATAGGTCACTTATTTGGCCCAAGGACGAACCCTATTGGGAAAAATTGGTTCAGATTTAGATATAGCTCCCATATATATTTTCGTTCGATTTAATGTAAATGGTCCACCAAAGTCCGTATATATCGTTCGATTTGCACGAAATTTGGCACAGCGTAATGTATTAGGTCAAGAATGATGTGTGTTAAGTTTCCAGAAAATCGGTTTAGAGTTAGATATAGCTCCCATATATATTTCCGTCCGATTTTATGTAAATGGCGCACCAAAGTCCCTATATATTTTTCGATTTGCACGAAATTTGGCACAGACTAATGAATTTGGTCTAGAATGATGTGTATTAAGTTTCCTGAAATCGGTTCATATTTAGATATAGCTTCTATATTTGACCAAATGAACAATTTAGTATCGGTTGCAGAATGACATGTTTATGGATCCAATTTCATTTTACTGGTAATTTAAAAATGCGACGTCTGTTGGGATTCATCTGTTGGATATACCTAAAGCGGTGAAGGGTATCATATAGTCGGTCCCGTCCGACTTTACTACTTTCCTTACTGTTTTTTAAATAAATTTGTGGTGGAAAATACGATTTTCCAACATATATTTTTGTGCGAATTTAATAATCTTAGTTCATGCCACAACTAAATTCCACTGAGTTGTGTTTTTTTTTTCATTTAATCTCGAATGTTTCTACACACTATTGAATGGTTCCTGTGTAGAGGGTAAAATTTTAGTTTTACGATTTACCAAGAAGCCCACCTTAAAGAAATGCACAATATACGTACAACTCGTTTTTTATTGGGGTTTTGTCAAAATTGATACCAATATTCAATTCATCTGAATTGTATTTTGATTTTTTTATTTGACAATGTCTAAATGTTTTTTTATAGCATAAACATTATAGAATTTGGCTTTTTTATTTCAGACAGGATTTTTCTTAAATTGAATGATAAGAATTTTACTTCCTTATTAAATTAAAAACGTAAACATAAAACCTATTACCAATCACATAACATGCAACATAACACATTACGATAACGTTAGTGTCAACCCATATCAAGAATAGCACAATATTCCAATGCAAATATTCAAATATGACACAAATAATGTATTTTGTTACATGACTGGTATATATTTATTTGTAGGCATGTTCACGTGTCTACTTTTTTATGTTCTTCATAAATCACAACTTGTCACTATAACGATTACAAATCTTGTTGCATCAATGATTTTCTTTTTCGAAATGACAATCTATTTTTCCTGGGAATACGCTTTTTATACCCTTTACCACGCTGCGTTGCAGTGTATTAAGTGTTTGTGTATATGTTTGTAACATGCAAAAGGAAACGAAATGGACCCATGCAATATCTTTTGAGAATATGTATAGAATCAGAGTTCTGTGTACGTTTTAAATGTTGTATATGGTCTGATTATACTTCTAACGAAATATCATTCCCTTTTAAAAATATATTGGCAAAAATGTAAGATAATATCTAACCAAAAAATATACCTAATAAATAAATTATATTTGACTTATTTTTAATATAAGTATTAAATGGTCTCGAAAGGCCAATTCACCAAGGAAATTGTACAAGAAATAAATATTGTATTTGTTTTTTATTGAATAGCAAAGGAATGTTTTTAAATGTCAACTGTGTTTTTTCTAAATTGATTTCATTAACTTTTATTAAAAATATCAACGACATCGAAGTCACAGGAAAAATATAGTGTTAATTTAATTTCCAGTAAATCAATCAACATTGGATGTTCGTATATTGCATGCCAATAATGTCAAATTCAATCGGGGGGAATGTGTGACGTATGAATTTTATTTTGGTTGTTCATTCACGTGACTCATACGCCCAAGTTGACGACTGAAAATAAGTGTGCAAAAAATACATAAAAATTTTTCGTTTTTATACCCTCCACCATAGTATGGTGGGTATATTAGTTTTGTTTTTCCGTTTGTAACGCATCGAAATAATCATTTCCGACCCTATAAAGTATATATATTCTTGATCAGCGTAAATTCTATGACGATTTAGCCATGTCCGTCTGTCCGTCTGTCTGTCTGTTGTAATCACTCTAGCGTCTAAACGAATTGAGATAGAGCCCCAAAATTTCGCATAGGGTCGTCTTTTGTCTGCAGGCAGGTCAAGTTCGAAGATGGGCTATATCGGTCCACGTTTAGGCATAGCTCCCATATAAGGATACCCCCCAATTTTCGGTATTTTGAGGTTCTTGAGCGTGTTTTTCAACCGAATTCGCTGAAATTTGGTACTTTGAGTTCTTATTGGGTAGCAAATATCCTCACTAAAAATTGTAAATATAGGTCCATTTTTTCGGACAGCCCCCATATAAGGATACCACCAGTTTTCGGTATTTTGAGGTTCTTGAGCGCGTTTTTCAGCCAAATTTGCTGAAATTTGGTACTTTGAGTTCCTATTGGGTACCAAATCTCCCTACTTAAGATTATAAATATAGGTCAATTTTTTCTGGTACCCCCCATATAACGGTACCCCTCAATTTTCGGTATTTTTGGGTTCTTGAGCGCGTTTTTCAACCGAATTTGCGGAAATTTGCTACATTTGGTTCTTATTGGGTACTAAATGTCTCCACAAAATTATAAATATAGGTCCAATTTTTCTGGTAGCCCCCATATAACGGTACCTCCTAATTTTCAATATTTTGGGGATTTTGATCGTATTTTTCAACCGAATTAGCTGTAATTTAGTATTTTGAGTTCTTAATAGGTCCCAAATCTCTCCACAAAAAATTATGAATATATGTCCACTTTTTCGGATAGCCTTCTTATAAGGGTACCCCCAATTTTCGGTATTTTGGGGTTCTTGAGCGCGTTTTTCAACCGAATTTGCTGCAAATTGGTATTTTGTAGTCATATATGGTACCAAATCTCCCTACCAAAAATTATTAATATTCGCTCCCATTTTGGGGTAGTCCTCATATAACCCCCTTTTTATATTAAAATGGTTATCTGATTTGTTCCGCGTTTTGAGTTTGGTTCAAAGTCTCTGATGTAATCATTTCACCTGTGGAGGATATCGAGATAAACAAGTAGAACGTAGGGTTCTATAATGCACTATAACCCGTATTTAGACCTAGCACCTGTGTGGGAGGTACCAGAAGAAGTGGACCGATATTCCCCATTTTCGAATTCGAATTAAGATTGAAAGAAATTATAAGATGGACAAAGTTTGGATGAAATCTAATTTTTTTGAAACGGATTTGGTCCAAAGAAACATGGGGTCTAGAACCAATATTTCGATTAGCCACATTTTCATCGTGTTAAAGTGTATACACCCTCAATAGCGATAAATCTGAAGGTATAATTATCTATTAAAATTTTCTGAATTTTTTATTTTTGTTTACATAATTCCTTTTTAGAAATGTCGGTATAGATTCACTTTTTGGTATGTTCCCTATATTTTCATTTCTAGTACCTGTCAGTATATCTATGGTGGAGGGTATCCTAAGTTCGGCCCGGAAATTGGGGTCCCTGGGTCCAGTTTTTGATATAGTCCCCATATAACCGTACCTCCCGATTGGCTGCAATTTGGCACTGAGAGTTATCTATGGGTAGAGATGGTATTTACCGGGTAAATACCCAAGGGTGGGTAAATACCCATTTGTGGGTATTTACTATATTGTATAATACAACATCTTACACCCTATTTCCGGGTTTCTGTTATCAAATCGATTTAGAATGGATAGTTTTACCCCTATTTTGAGTATTTACCCAAAAATTGGGTATAAACTCATTAACTGCCGAACCACTTGACATGGGCGGCCAAAATTTTGCACAAATGTTTCTAATGTCAAAGCAAATATAGAAATCCAAATTCCTGGGCCCAAGTTTTGATATAGCCCCCATATAACCGTGTCTCCCGATTTAGGGCATTTTTTGTCTATTAGACACATTTTACAACCAAATTGGCTGTAATTTGGCACAGAGTGTTCTCTTTGGGTACTAAATTTCCATGCAAAATTTTATGTATGTAGGTAAACGTTTACTGGTAGACCCCATACAAAGGTACCACTATTTTGAGTATTTACCCAAAAATTGGGTATAAACTCATTTACTGCAGAACCACTTGACATAGGCGGCCAAAAGCAAATAAAGAAATCCGAAATGGGGTCCCTGGGTCCAAGTTTTGATATAGCCCCCATATAAAAATTACCTAAAATCGGGAGGTACGGCTATATGGGGCCTATATCAAAACTTGGACCCAGGGACCCCATGCTGGATTTCTTTAAAGTATCATAAAACTATCCATTCTAAATCGATTTGATAACAGAAACCCATAGTAAATACCCAAATAAATACCCACAAATGGGTATTTACCCAATTTACCGGGTATTTACCCACTGCCCATCTCTATCTATGGGTACCAAATATCCGTGGAAAAGTATTTAAAAGTATTTAAGTATTTACCCAAAAATTGGATATAAACTCATTAACTAGCGAACCACTTGACATAGACGGTCTAAATTTGGTTCACATGTTTTTATCTAATATTGTAATGGAAAATGGGGTTTCTGTGTCCAATTTTTAATATAGGCCCCATATAAGCATACCTCCCGATTTAAGGAATTTTCTGTCTATCAGACATATTTTACGATCATATGACTGTAATTTGGCACAGAGAGTTCTCTATGGGTACCAAATAATCATGCACAAATTTAGAGATTTAGGTCCACGTCATTGAGCTCGTTTGTAAAGCGATTATGCACTAATTTTATACATTTGGATGGGTTCCATCCAATATAACAATATTGTTCCACGTTTTGTTGTAGTCACGATAAAAGTCAACACCAAATTTTAGAATTTAAAAAATCCCATATTTAACAGTGCTAAAATTTTTATACAGTTATCTCCTTAACAAAAACATCAATCAACCCAATTATTTTGAGTACGTTGGCTGGAATAATTTGAATTAGTTAATCAATGAGCTATGTTTCTACTTCAACTTTTCAGCTATCGTATCAATAGCCGTAGCAGCAAATTGAATGATAGAAGTATGTTTATAAATAGTTTAATTTATTTAATTTTTAGAAAAATGTGTTAAGTTCTGTAACATTTACTAAGGCTACCTTAAGAATAATAAGACTTGTTGGTAAGTCTGAATAGAAATGTATTATTTACTAGTAATAAATACATATAATACATATATTTTGTAGCAAACTTACCCTTGTTCTAATTATGAACAAATAAAATAAATTACAATAACATCTCAAACCCAATACACGTGCACTCATACTAATGAGATATATTAATCAAACGCAACATTACCTACCACAGGCATGACATATATTCATTTCCGTTTGTTGCTCTATATTTCGGTTACAGGATGTAACCAAATGTTAATTAGAGATTGGAAAAGAGAGATGCGGATGCTAATTTGCATTAAAAAAGTAATTGACTGTAAATTATACGTTTGCTTATATGAATAATAGCAAATGAAGACAGGATATGGTAACTTAGTATGTAAGACAAGATATTAATATGAACAAATAATCAAGTTGTTAAGTCCGATTGGACCTATCTTTTTTGATGTGATGTGATGAACATTAGAAATATCTAAAATCGATGTAGACTTTTATGTGGAAGCAATATCACATAAATTAAAGGGTACGACTTTTATATGGGGCCTACACTCAAAGTTCAGCAGACATTTAAAATTATTGGTGGGAAAAACTAAAATAATTAAATTAGAGCGGTGAGAGGATGACAATATCTTGCACCCTTTACGTGCGCCGCTACCGATTAGTACCAACAATTTCGATGTCAACAATGTGTAATGTACGGCTAAGACAGTCAATGGTACGACTGTTGCTAAGGTGTTTCTACCTTGGTTCGGTTGGAAAGAGGACTGCGGGAGCCATTGAACCGCTATGCTTCAGTCGGGAGGGGGGTTCTCGTCCTTCTCCACCGAACTAGTCTTATTACAAAAAAAAATATTGTAGACTCCCCTTTTGGTAACAAAAAGAAGTGCATGAATAAAATTAGTATATGAATAAAAAAAAGAATTAATGGATGAAAATATTTAACTACCCCCTATAACTAACAGTATTCCCCTCTTCAACTAATAATATATCTCTCTGATGTTTTGAGAGATTACGCATCTTTACCCGCCCTTACCTTGGTCCAATTAGCGCAGAAAATATTATTATTGGACCCCGTAATTGGTTTCGACCTAGTTTAATCCTACCTCATCGTCAGTATGAAAACACAATTTCCTTTAAATTTAACAATTCATCTTAAATACCTAATATTTATTCAAATCATTATGTATGTTCGTAAGGAAATTTAATTCCGTATAAGAAAATTTAACAATAATTAATACTAAAAAAAACAAAAACTTTCAACATAAACAACAATTGTTGAACTTCTAGAATATAATTTTTTTTAAACATTTTTTTTTCAATAATAATCATTTCATTTATAATTTCATAAATATGTAACAACAAATATTTTTTTCTAAAATTTCAACAATTGTTGGTAACACTAATAACCAATCATTATACATGTTTCAAAGATCAGAAATAGCAGACGAATGTATAGAAAATCAATAGCAATTACAACAACACAAAATAGGCAGTGTCAAAAGCAAAGCACAACTTAAATATTTACATTCTCATTATAAATGTACTCACCAAACACCAGCAGAAACGTTGAAGGCCTCCAAAGAATTGCTTGTTGTAATAATGATGTTGGTTTGATGATGTATTATGTGTATTGAGTGATGATCATACTAATGATGTTTGATCTAACATTTTACATTAGATATGCGATCACATGTATATTTTTAATTATCTGCATTTCTGAAGCTTGTAAATTTGATGGTTTGATCTAATGCAACTTTTGGTGCATTCAATGTGTATTAGGGTGGAACTTAATTAAAAGGGGTTTTTTAATATATACCTTAAATGTAAGAAAAATGTGTTTAATATAAGTTTTTTTTAGGCGTGAATAATTATGTAATTAATTTGGAACTATACTTAAATAGAAACTTCTCCGATAAAGATATATGTGTAATTTTTCTCCAAGATTTTTTTCCATGCCAATTAGAAATTCGGCTGCAGCAAACACAAGAAATGAGGTTCCGTGTGAATTCTGGCGACGGCGTGTGCCTTATTTTATTTTGCGATTGTTTGTCAATTCTATGTAAAAATCTTCGGAATCTCTCTTGTGTTAAATTTATTTATACGCCAAGTTTAAATATTTTAGGATATTGCGTCAAAATTATGATATTTTTTTGTGCAGATTTTTGGGTTCCAGTGCAATCAAAAAACAGGATCCAAAGAAGTGGTTTAATTTTTTTAATAGCCCCAGTATACTCCGAAGTGCTGCAGTCACCGGCAATACTTTTCTTTTCAAATGGTCGTATGCAATGGAATTGGTATACC